>NC_140219.1:35497770-35690232 GCF_951802725.1 Rutilus rutilus
TGGGCCATCTGAACAATCAGAGCAGAGTAGACCAATCAAAACAGACTGGGTCATCTGACCAATCAGAGCAGAGTAGACCAATCACAACAGACTGGGCCATCTGAACAATCAGAGCAGAGTAGACTCTTGAAAAGAGGGGTTTAGAGACTGAATCCTTATTGTGAGAAAAGAGCTGATGCTGCAATATATAATGAGAAAACATTACAGTCATAATGTGTGTGGGCAGTCATAACACGCTCGTGTGTGTGTGTGTGTGTGTGTGTGTGTGTGTGTGTGTGTGTGTGTGTGTGTGTGTGTGTGTGTGTGTGTGTGTGTGTGTGTGTGTGTGTGCGCAGACTCCTCCAGATGAGAAGTCTGCTCAGTGGAAAGCTCTGACTGAAGCTCTGAGCGAGAGAACCAGAGCCGTGGATGAGGCTGGAGACGCCCTGCTGAAAGCCAAGTAAGATCATCACACACACACACTCTCTCACACACACACACTCTCACACACACACACACACACACACACACACACACACACACACACACACACACACACACACACACACACACACACACACACACACACACACACACACACACACACACACACACACACACACACACACACACACACACACTCTCACACACACACACACACACACACTCACACACACACACACTCTCACACACACACACACACACTCTCACACACACACACACACACACACACACACACACGGATATAGAGGAGGACACTGTAACTGGAGCCTCACTTCACACTATCAGCTGTTTTGTCATGTATATGTTGCATGGTATATATTGCTATCTTCTTATTTTTGTTAGAAATGAAATGTGTGTGTGTGTGTGTGTGTGTGTGTGTGTGTGTGTTTTCTATCATCAAATGGCCTATACTGCACAGAGAGAGGCTTACCCGTACTGTTTGGTTCTGTGTGTGTTTAGAGGAGAGCTAGAGAAGCTTCGGGAAGTGATCAACAGCGCAAAACAAACCAAGATCGACTCGGCGAGACCCCAGATCCTGGCGGCCGAGGAGAACCTGCACAGCATGATCGTGGACCTGGATAAAGTAGTGACCAAGGTGAGGATCTCAGTCTGACTGAGGTAACCCTGTTAACCCTTTAGAACCTGGAGATAAAATAGGGGCTTTTCACGTATTTTGAAATTGTTTTTTTTTACTGTAAAATTCTAAAATAATGTGCAATCTTCATCTGCAAGGTGTCATCTTTTTCAGAAATAAATTAGCTTTCAAAAAATTACAGTTATTGACCATTATTGTGTGTGGTGAGTTTGTAAATAGAATTTAAATAGACAAAAATAAAAAAAACGAGAATAAATTTACAGATTTTTATGAAAAAAAAAAAAAAAATCATGAACGAAAGAAACTAACACTTTAAAGTAGAAACATGAACTATAATACATATATACAAGTCTTTTTTGTGACATTGGGTTTCACAGTTTTCATTTAGGACACTACATAGGCACACACCACATGCTTAGCTACGTGAAAGAGTAACGGCCATCCGCCTCCCAAGTTTCATTAAAAATCACCCCAATCCCCTCTTCTGCTGTCTAACACTTCTTTCGCCATGTATTTGTTAGTTTCTTTTATTGTTATGCAATCCAACACACACTAACCTGCCGCGCGTCGTATCTCTCTGTTCAAATCCTTCCTTCCCGCTCTGCCAGAAAGCTGCTGTCATTTGCTGACGGAAAGCTTGAAGCCGTATATAAGCCACCGGAAAGCACATGGTGTCTGCTGTCAGGGGCAATCTGAATGGTTTTGATAGTGCAAACGGTTGAAGAGTTACGGCAACATGAACACAGCTTGCTGGTATGTGTCGGCGACAACAGTCAAACCAAAAACTGGTCAGACACCAGATATCATTTTTGATATTTTTTCACTAGTGTGTGCAGGACTCTATAGTTCATTAATGTGAGTGAGGAGAGCAACATCAGTTTCAGTTTAGTTTATTTCTAAAGCACATTTAGTGACAGCAGCACGGCTGACCACAGTGTACAGTACAGAAGAAGAAGACCATAAGATGACAGATAACAGGAGACCGAGAAGAACAAAACAAGACATTACGATGTATTAGAAGAAGTGTGACGAGCCACAGAAGAAGCTCTATCACCCCGAGCTCTTGGAGTGTGGAGTGAGTGTTGATCTTCAGACCTTATAAACCCGTGAGGGATTGTAGAGGTGTAGTAAAACAGACAGATCGCTCTGCGTTTGATCATGTAGAGATGTATAGACCAGTGATAGGATTTTAAACTCGAGTCTGTAATTAACCGGCAGCCAGTGCAGGTCTTTCAGAAGGGGAACTGAGACGCGTACATTTTTACATCCTTTCAAGGATGCATTTTGAACCATTTGTAAATGAGAAATATGAGTTTTAGATGTACCATAGTAGATGGAGTTGCAATAATCCAGCCTAGTCGTAATAAAAGCATGGATTGGGACTTCCAGAGACTTCTCGGATAGAAACGCCTTAATTTTAGCAAGAAAGCGGAGATGAAAGAAATTAGAAGCAATCACAGAGCTGATGTTCATTAAACTTAAGGGAATAATGTAAACTGTGACATATTATACCCACATATTCTTCTTTCAGTGACTACCAGTGACATTTGTAAAAATTTGGGAGCAAAAATGATTCCGACTCTTTGAGCTGATCATGTTTTGCTGAAGTGTTTTCTCTTTAATAACTAATGCTCTTTTTACACACAGACTGAACACAATGAAGCATTGCTTGGTGATTGGTTGAGCTAAACTGGTATTATCTAATTGTGTAGTTAAATTTAACAGCTGACAGATATTCAACATAACTCATGTGTGAGACAGTCTAACAGAAGGACGGACAAAAACAGTTCTGCTCATATTTTATCACCATTTTCTAAACTATAACGAATAACCTGATAATGTGAGAAATGTTGAAGGAGTCTGAATAATGAAGGTTTGACTGTATGAATGAGAATAGAGCCTGTAATCCCTTTAGCTTAATACTCACAGAGACGCATCAGTGTGTCCCGTCTGGAGTGCGTGTCTCACACCTGAGTGTTGTGTTTTTGTGTGTGTGTGTGTGTGCGTGTGTGTGTGTGTGCGTGTGTTGTGCAGGTGCAGACGGCGCAGTCGGAGGCGAAGGTCGTGTCTCAGTACAGTGAGCTGGTGAACGAAGCCAAAGCTCAGTTCCAGCAGGAGCTCGCCAACATCACACCGGAGATCCAGGCCAACTGGAAGGGACTCTGTAAGATCTCACACACACATGGCCCTGTTTACTACGAGTGGGGATCTTTTGGCACCTCACGATTCTCAAATTTCGATTTGATATGTGCATAGATTTGATTGTCGTTTACTGTTTTGTGTTACTTTTCATAACAATTTCATATTAATGAAACCGAAGGCAACAGTGTATGAGGCTGCTGTCCCTTTAAGAGTGAATGCACGGATCTAATATACTGTTACACATCTGATTTTCTCTCATTTGTTTTCGTTCACGTAGGACATAACAGACTCTGTTTACATTGAATACTCCACATGATGTGCACTTTGACACAACCGTGTGTGTATCTGTGAAAGAGAACTGCACTGGCGATCGCATGTGAGAGGCTCATCTGTGCTCGTACTTCATCTGTGTGTCCGTCAGCGTGAGCTCCGCCTTCAGTCCTTTACTTTAACTTTAAGTAGGACTGCGAAGTTAAAGAAGTCTAACACTTTAGAAAATCAATTTTTTAAATTTGTGAATTGATACAAATCGGTAGAAGATAGAATCGCAATTCATATATGAATTGATTTTTTTTCCCGCAATCATTTACTCCAGGTATTGAGATGTGTTTTGGTCGATCGGATCACCAGTGGACGACTCTAAACACAGGTGTAAACGGGTCTGAAACGCTTTGAGCTCGTCCACTCTCTCCAGCACTTCCAGAGGGAGTTAAACACACACTGCTTTACTAGTGTAAACGCTCATGTGGTCGAATGTCTTCTCTCCGTCTACTGACCTCATGCGTGACATTATGGGAAACGCTCGAGCCAGACGGGATTTACACTTTATCAGCTGAAGACACAAGTTTGGTTTGAAGGTGAGAAACGTGCCAAGCACAATGTTCTCTCACCATTCCTGATTTCTAACACACACTCACAGCGTTTGTTAGATGGAAAGATCTGTAAAAACCCATATATTTACCCGCCAATGACCCTTTCTTTTGAAGAAATCAGGACAGAAGTGGCTGAAAGTGGACAAAAGAGACCAGGTGTCCAGGGGAATGTGTCTCCCTCGTCTACTTGTGATCCGATCCACCAAAACTCATCTTAATACCAGGAGTAAACTAGTGTTGTCAATTTTCCAAGAATTTCCAACTTCGATACGATACCTTGAATAATATTGATATTCAGTACCATGGAGAAAACTGCTATATACCGCCAGATAATTTGATATTATCTCATAACGTTTTGATAATTTGGGTAATTTTGTTGTAGTAACTTACACACAGCACAGCAAGGCTTAATTTAAATCATTGAACTAGTTTTACAAAAAAAAGTAATGTAAACATGCAGTAGTAAAATAAGATAGCACAAATAAATACAATAGAATAAACAGACAAATGAAATAAACAGGGCTTTCAGACTTTCAGCCAGGTCCAACAGTATTCAGGTAAGAAATACTACAGAAATGAAAGTAATCAAATTGAATCAAAATGAAATGATTCCTTTGTGAGCATTTCAATATGACTTTAAACATTAAAGCGTGAGACTCTTACACTGTTTTCTTCAGGAGTGTGTGTCAGTATACTGGATCAGTGCAGCTCTTAAAGTGACAGCACTAATATTCCTGCTGCGTCTCTATAATAACACTGATCAAACAACAAAAGACAGAAGATTCACTCGTTCTTCACTGAATAACCTTTGTAACTATGTTTGTAATGTATATTTTATATATAAAGTAGCCTGTTATTTTACATTTGATTACAGTTTCTGAACCTGAAAATCTTAAAACACTGTTTATTTCAATCGTATATTTGTTCAGTTGTGTCTATTTGTTGCGATTGCTAATTTGTCCTTTTTTAATTACCGAGTGTTTACTTGTCTTTAATAATGCTCGAAGTGTATCCACTCATGCCAAACTAGTTCCACTGCTCTGTTGTGTTTGCCAGCGGGAAAGCTGAGCGCCGATGACTTGAACTCCCTGATCGCTCACGCGCACCGGCGCATCGACCAGCTGAACCGCGAGCTAGCGGAGCAGCGCGTGCGTGAGCAGATCCACATCGAGACGGCGCTGGAGCAGCAGAAGCTGGAGAACCAGCGAGCGCAGGAGAGAGCCGTGGTGTCGGCACTCGAGCACAGCCGAGAGGACATCAGGATCCAGCAGGAGAAGAAGGTGCCGCAACACACTCACACTCTGAAACACACTCACGCTAAACACACTCACACGCTGCAACACGCACACGCTAACACATTAAACACACTCACACGCTAAAACACACTCACACTGCAACACACACATACACACTAACACGCTAAACACACTCACGCTGCAACACGCACACGCTAACACATTAAACACACTCACACGCTAAAACACACTCACACTGCAACACACACATACACACTCACACGCTAAAACACACTCACACTGCAACACACACATACACGCTAACATGCTAAACACACTAACACGCTAAACACGATAACATGCTAAACACACTCACGCTGAAACACACTCACGCTAAACACTCACACGCTGAAACGCACACGCTAACACATTAAACACACTCACACGCTAAAACACACTCACACTGCAACACACACTAACACGCTAAACACACTCACGCTAAACACTCACACGCTGAAACACACTCACGTTAAACACTCACACGCTAACAAGCTAAACACAATCACGCTGAAACACTCACGCGCTAAACACACTCACATGCTTAAACACACTCACACACTGAAACACTCACATGCTAAAAAACACTCACACTGCAACACACACACACACACTAACACGCTAAACACACTCACACGCTAACATGCTAAACACGCTAACATGCTAAACACACTCACACGCTGAAACACACTCACGCTGAAACACTCACACACTGAAACACACTCATGCTAAACACTCACACGCTGAAACACTCACGCTAAACACACTCACACGCTGCAACACGCACACGCTAACACATTAAACACACTCACACGTTAAAACACACTCACACTAACACGCTAAACACGCTCACACGCTAAACACACTCACGCTAAACACTCACACGCTGAAACACTCACGTTAAATACTCACACGCTAACAAGCTAAACACCCTCATGCTGAAACACTCACACGCTAAACACACTCACATGCTTAAACACACTCACACACTGAAACACTCACACGCTAAAACACACTCACACTGCAACACACACACACACTAACACGCTAAACACACTCACACGCTAACATGCTAAACACACTCACACGCTGAAACACTCACGCTAAACACACTCACACGCTGAAACACAATCACGCTAAACACACTCACACGCTGAAACACACTCACGCTAAACACACTCACACGCTGAAACACAATCACGCTAAACACACTCACACGCTAAACACACTCACGCTAAACACTCACACGCTGAAACACTCACGTTAAATACTCACACGCTAACAAGCTAAACACCCTCATGCTGAAACACTCACACGCTAAACACACTCACATGCTTAAACACACTCACACACTGAAACACTCACACGCTAAAACACACTCACACTGCAACACACACACACACTAACACGCTAAACACACTCACACGCTAACATGCTAAACACACTCACACGCTGAAACACTCACGCTAAACACACTCACACGCTGAAACACAATCACGCTAAACACACTCACACGCTGAAACACACTCACGCTAAACACTCACACGCTGAAACACACTCACCCTAAACACTCACACGCTAACAAGCTAAACACACTCACGCTAAACACACTCGCACGCTTAAACACACTCGCACGCTTAAACACACTCACATGCTTAAACACTCACACACTGAAACACACTCACACACTGAAACACTCACACGTTAAAACACACTCACACTGCAACACGCTAAACACACTCACACGCTAACACGCTAAACACACTCACACGCTGAAACACACTCACACGCTGAAACACACTCACGCTAAACACACTCACGCTGAAACACACTCACGCTAAACACACTCACGCTAAACACACTCACACGCTGAAACACACTCAAGCTAAACACACTCACACTGAAACACACTCACGCTAAACACTCACACGCTAACATGCTAAACACACTCACACGCTGAAACACACTCACGCTAAACACACTCACACGCTGAAACACACTCACGCTGAAACACACTCACGCTAAACACACTCACATGCTGAAACACTCACGCTAAACACACTCACGCTAAACACTCACACACTAACAAGCTAAACACTCACGCTGCAACACACTCGCATTCACATGCTAACATGCTAAACACACACTCACACGCTGCAACACACTCGCACGCTAAAGCTAAACGCAGAACTGCTTAAACGCTGGGATATGTTACTGTTTTAGTTTTTGAAAGAGTCTCTTCTGCTCATCAAGGCTGCATTTATCTGATTAAAAATACAGAAAAAACTGTAATATTGTAAAAATTATTATTCCAATGTAAACAACTGTTTTCTATGTGAATATATATATATATATATATATATATATATATATATATATATAGTAAAGTGTAATTTATTCCTGACAGCTGAATTTTTAGCATCATTACTCCAGCTTGAGAAAGCCTGGCGAGAAATTTTTACGCAGATTTAATAGCATGAAATTGGAACTTTTTAAAATTGGAGCAGTTTTAAAGCTTAAAGGTGTGTGTGTGTGTGTGTCAGCTCCAGGAGGTGCGTGAGGTGCTGGAGGCTGAGATGAGGACTCAGCTGAGGCGTCAGGCGGCGGCTCACACTGATCACCTGAGGGACGTGCTGAAGGTCCAGGAGCAGGAGCTGCGCCAGGAGGCTCAAGAGGTGCGCTGCACATCAGTCGCTCATTTAACAATTAGAGGAGTTCCTCACGACAGAAATGGGATGGGCTACCTGTCTGACTGACTCAATTTTAGTCGATTCTCCTTTGATCAACCAATATTTACATCTTAAACCCCAAGAATCAATCTTTTAGTCTGTGCTGTTTTCAGTGGATGCGTGAACAAAACTTTACTAAACATTATTTGTAGTGCCTGCCGTCCAATTAATCGCAATAGGCTTTGTGCTTTGAAAGCTGAGACTTAGTTTTTCAATATCAAAAGTAACAAATTCTGTCAGTTTCATCACTTAATTCAGTCAGTAAATGTGTGTTTGTGTCTCTCTAATGTGTGTGTGACAGATGAAGCGATCATCTCTTCCTCTTTACTAGTTACAGCAGCAAATAAACATCAGTGAACATCAGGAGATACAGAACAACTCACTGAACTCAGTCATGTCTCATGTAGTCCATCAGTCAGTGTTTCAACCGCAGAAAGACGTCAATAAAACGTCACGTTTACCTCAAAAAGCCGTTCAGTGATCAGAAACTCGACAGTCAGATGGAAAAATAACAATATTTTTACTTAACCTGTTGTCTTCATTATTTAATGTATACTTGAATAGATCTGTCATGAAAACAGGTTTTTAATTTATTTATTTTTCAACAACAAATTGGAGTAGAAACTATAACTATATAATTAAAAAATGTGTATAAAAATTCCTTTTGTAGAATTTAAATATTTGTATACAAATCATTTTTATATGAGTCTACATTTTGATTTGTTTATTATTAAACTTTATTTTCAGTTTCGGTTAAGTAAAACAAATTTTGTATTATTAATTATTATTATTATTATTATTATTATTATTATTATTATTTAGAAAAGGGACAGTGTACATTAATCATGTTACAATCATATGTATTATATTAACATATTACACACTTATAAAACATTATTTTCGGTTTTGGTGTTTCTGATACTACTTCATTTTAGTAGCATCACTAATCCATTATTTCCATAACTATCTCTAGTGTTCTCCAGTTCTACTGAATCAGTATTAAAAAGAAATGATGATATCCATCTAAACGTGTGTGTGTGTGTGTGTGTGTGTGTGTGTGTGTGTGTGTGCAGATCCTGAGCAGTAAGATGATGGAGCAGGAGACTCATTACCGCAGACTGACCCAGGAGCAGCTGGACACCTTCACGCTGGACATGAACGCAGCGTACGCCCGACTCAAGGGCATCGAGGAGGCCATCGACAGTAAGCCTTCCCAAACTCTCTCTTCACACACGTTCAAAAATGGGCGGGAGAAAGTAATATGGTCTGTGATGCATATTTCAGATAATACCTGAGTTTTTCTGTTCAAAATGTATTTTATTGGACAGAAAACCGTATGATAACCTTATCAAAGCGATCCCGCAATCTATAATCCAGATGTCCTCTTAAACGTTCCTCACAGTAACGTAACCCGCTGTTTTCCTAAGAGTGTCTCTCACTCACCTAAACTTACCCAATATTACAACTCGGAAAGCCTTTAAGGAATTATATCCTTTTTCTTCAAATAAAAGTTAAGAGTTGAAGTTAAGAGTTTAAGAACAAAATATCTTAAATTTCCAGTTGCACCATAAGCTAAAGAAGTGCACGTTAAAGCTCTTATGGAGTACATCCATCTAGAGAATGATTACGATGTCGATTTGCTCTTTTTGTGTTGATCAGATTGAAACAACAGAACATCTGGTTTATGATTGTACATTTGCCTGTGCCTTTTGGGAGGATTCACATTACTGGTTTCCCAAATTTGAGGATTTGCCTGTATTAAGAAAGGAAAATGTAATATTTGGTATTTGTGTGACAGGTGAGACGCATGACGTGGCAGTTAACGCATTTATTATTCTTGGGAAATTCTTTTTACACAAGAACAGATTCCTGAAAACACTACCAAACGTTTTTCATAAGGAACTGTGCCATTACTTCTTATCGTTAAAATGAATGAAGAAAGAGAATGCCTTAATCTTATCTACTTTGATCGAGGATCTTAAACTTGCTGAAACCCCCCAGTCTTTTATTTCTTTATTTCTTTAGTTTACTTTATTTATATTTCCTTTATCTCACGTTATGGTACTTGTCTGTTGTCTGATTGAGACTTTTAATATTTTGTACCAGGCCAATTATGGTTGTTAAAATTGTTCAATAAAGTTTTTAAAACTTCAGCCACATCCGGCTTGCGTTTGACCTTCGCTTGACGTGTTCTCTCCTGTCTCGAAGGTCATGTGACTGCTGAGGATGAGGCCCGCAAGGCTCACCAGTTGTGGCTTTCCGTAGAGGCTCTGAACTACACGCTGAAGTCCGCGGGTGCCGAGTCCCCCACCGAGCCTCTAGAGGGCGCTGTGCTGGCCATCAAAGAAACCTGTGCGGAAAACGAGTTCGCCCAGGCGCTGGCCACCGCCATTCCCGAAGAGTCTCTGAGCCGAGGCGTCTACAGCGAAGCTAGCCTCCGCGCGCGCTTCTACGACATCCGCCGGCTCGCGCGCCGCGTGGCGCTCATCGACGAGACCCGCAACAGCCTATACCAGTACTTCCTATCCTACCTGCAGTCCGTCCTTTTGTTCGAGAGAGAGCAAGAAGCGCCGCCGGCTAAACTAGCGGCCGAAGATCTCGACACGTTCAAGCTGCTCGCCTACGCTACGTACAGCATCGAGCGCGGAGACCTGGAACTAGCCGCGAAGTTCATCAACCAGCTACGCGGCGAGTCGCAGCGCGTGGCGCAGGACTGGCTCAAAGAAGCCCGGCTCACTTTAGAAACCAAGCAGGTGATCAGCCTGCTCTCGGCGTATGCTAATGCCGTGGGGTTGGGCACCACGCAGGCCCCTTAGCCACACCCACATGACCTTAGCCACACCCAAATGCCCCTTAGCCACACCCACTGGCCCCTTAGCCACACCCACTCTGTGGAGATTATGTAAATTACGAGGCATGTCATTTGCCCGCTGTTAACGGAGCCTTCTGCTCAGCTGATTAATTTATTAATAGTTTTGTGTGCTAGCCAGAAATCTGTCCGAATTACTTTTGCAGGAAGTCTTTGCCCTTAAAACAGTTCTTAAGTGGCATACCAACCAGAACAGCCAGTAGCTGCACCTCATATACGCAGAGAAACACCTCTCAAGGTTGTGTTGATCTTGGCAGTGGCGGCACTCACTGTATATGATTGAAGTGCCTCCGGGTCATCGGATGGTAACCTGTTCACCGCTTCACGATGCACGTGTAACTCTTCAGTTTCAAAGTTAAATATTTACTGGTTGTTTATTAATCCAGATTGTTGAGAATAATCAGTGCTTTTCTCATTCAATATTGGAGATCAATAAATCATGGTTGTTGACAAGAATGGCATTTCAGTTATTTGCATGTCTGAGTTTTAAAAACGGTCGGATCTGGTTTAGCAGGGGTTCGTTTTAATTTAAAGTCCCCCTGTGGTGATAATCCAGCTTTTAATGTTGTTTATGTGTCTATGTGGTGTTTTTAATATGCTTTAAGACAAACCATGTGTAAGTTCATAAGTCGACACCATTGCTGAGTATTTCCTCCTTAAAACTGCAGTGAACCAAAGACAGTCTCAAACACACGCTTTGAAATCGCTGGTGTTTCTGACGTCACAAACTACCTTGTAACCAATCAGATCAACGTGTGATCGTCAACCAGTGGATCTCTGAGCTGAGCGAGTGAGTGGAGGCGGGGCTCATTTGCATATTCATAGAACCGCACATACTAAATGAGGCAAGGGTGTCGAGTTACATTCAAGATATTTTCAGGCATGAAGACTTTTTTTCAAGGTTTTTTTTTTTAAATATGTCATATTGGTGATCAAAAATGAGTTTAACACATTTTTTTATTTTAGCTGTTTACCAAAACATGCTCAAATTACTGTTTAATAATGAATATGGGCTTAAAGTGCACAGTCTCAGCTTAATTTTAAGGGTATTCACATCCAAATTGGAGGAAAGGTTTAGGAATTACTGCTCTTTAATATGTAGACCCTCTTTTTCAAGGGACCAAAAGTAACTGGACAATTGACTCAAAAGCTGTTATTTCATCAACAATTAAGCAGGTAAAAGGTCTGGAGTTGACTCTGTTTTTGCATTTGTATTTGGAAGCTGTTGTTGTGAACACATATCATGCACGTGACACAGGCTTCAAACGCAAAAGCCATCTATCAGAGAGATGGCAGGAACATTAGGAGTGGCCAAATCAACCATTTGGGATAGGACTAAAAAATGCATTGGTGAGCTCAGCAACATACAGTGAGGAAAATAAGTATTTGAACACCCTGCTATTTTGCAAGTTCTCCCACTTAGAAATCATGGAGGAGTCTGAAATTGTCATCGTAGGTGCATGTCCACTGTGAGAGACATAATCTAAAAAAAAAAAATCCAGAAATCACAATGTATGATTTTTTTAACTATTTATTTGTATGATACAGCTGCAAATAAGTATTTGAACACCTGAGAAAATCAATGTTAATATTTGGTACAGTAGCCTTTGTTTGCAATTACAGAGGTCAAACGTTTCCTGTAGTTTTTCACCAGGTTTGCACACACTGCAGGAGGGATTTTGGCCCACTCCTCCACACAGATCTTCTCTAGATCAGTCAGGTTTCTGGGCTGTCGCTGAGAAACACGGAGTTTGAGCTCCCTCCAAAGATTCTCTATTGGGTTTAGGTCTGGAGACTGGCTAGGCCACGCCAGAACCTTGATATGCTTCTTACAGAGCCACTCCTTGGTTATCCTGGCTGTGTGCTTCGGGTCATTGTCATGTTGGAAGACCCAGCCTCGACCCATCTTCAGTGCTCTAACTGAGGGAAGGAGGTTGTTCCCCAAAATCTCGCAATACATGGCCCTGGTCATCCTCTCCTTAATACAGTGCAGTCGCCCTGTCCCATATGCAGAAAAACACCCCCAAAGCATGATGCTACCACCCCCATGCTTCACAGTAGGGATGGTGTTCTTGGGATGGTACTCATCATTCTTCTTCCTCCAAACACGTTTAGTGGAATTATGACCAAAAAGTTCTATTTTGGTCTCATCTGACCACATGACTTTCTCCCATGACTCCTCTGGATCATCCAAATGGTCATTGGCGAACTTAAGACGGGCCTTGACATGTGCTGGGTTAAGCAGGGGAACCTTCCGTGCCATGCATGATTTCAAACCATGACGTCTTAGTGTATTACCAACAGTAACCTTGGAAACGGTGGTCCCAGCTCTTTTCAGGTCATTGACCAGCTCCTCCCGTGTAGTTCTGGGCTGATTTCTCACCTTTCTTAGGATCATTGAGACCCCACGAGGTGAGATCTTGCATGGAGCCCCAGTCCGAGGGAGATTGACAGTCATGTTTAGCTTCTTCCATTTTCTAATGATTGCTCCAACAGTGGACCTTTTTTCACCAAGCTGCTTGGCAATTTCCCCGTAGCCCTTTCCAGCCTTGTGGAGGTGTACAATTTTGTCTCTAGTGTCTTTGGACAGCTCTTTGGTCTTGGCCATGTTAGTAGTTGGATTCTTACTGATTGTATGGGGTGGACAGGTGACTTTATGCAGCTAACGACCTCAAACAGGTGCATCTAATTTAGGATAATAAATGGAGTGGAGGTGGACATTTGAGGGTCAGAATTCTAGCTGATAGACAGGTGTTCAAATACTTATTTGTAGCTGTATCATACAAATAAATAGTTAAAAAATCATATATTGTGATTTCTGGATTTTTTTTTTTTTGATTATGTCTCTCACAGTGGACATGCACCCTACGATGACAATTTCAGACCCCTCCATTATTTCCAAGTGGGAGAACTTGCAAAATAGCAGGGTGTTCAAATACTTATTTTCCTCACTGTAAGAAGGCCTGGACGTTCATAGAAGACAACAGTGGTGGATAATGGTAAAGAAAAGCCTTTCACAACATCCAGCCAAGTGAAGGACACTCTCTGTATACACACTGTATCTTTTAACATACCTTCTGATCTTCATTCATGTTTATTTCATGTTGTAACTAGTTAAGCGGAAGAGATTGGTTCACGTCAAGTCACCTTTATTTCTAAAGCGCTTTATACAATACAGATTGTTTCAAAGCAGCTTTATAGAGATAACAGGAATATTATGCATTTCGGGTGTTGTTCAGCTAAAGTCAGTTCAGTGTTGATTCAGTTCTGTTGTAAAGACCATCAATTATTCATTTAAGTTCATTTCATCTATAAAGCAGTTCTACAAAAAAATTGTCATTGTCCAACTCAGTTCAGTTCTCATAGAGTAGCATCAGTACAGGCAGATCAATAATACTGTGGAAAATTAAGTGTCCCCCAACTAAGCAAGCCACAGGCGACAGTGGCATGAACCCAAACTCAAGAATGGAGAAAAATCCTTGGGAGAAACCAGGATCAGTCGTTCAGTTCTCCTCTGGCTAACGGACAAACATGGTGTGATTATGATTCAGGCTGCGTCACAAGTTAGAATTCAGATCGGGATTGGAAGCGTTCAAATATTAATCCAGTTCCTTCAGCTTGAAGATTGATTCATCACGCTGGTGTGGAGCTGAAGCTGGCCATAGGGTCTGTGTGGAGGACCTGTCTGGTTCTTGTGTCTCTGCTGAGGATCTGTGCAGATGGCGCTCGTGTTTAAGGGATTGTCCAGTAGACACAGCCTCTGCTGACACTCAGGGATGCATTGTGGTCGTGTCTAGGGTGCAGGTCCTCCATCTGACTATGGTAACCTCGGGATAATGATGAGACCAACAAATATTAGCGTAGATGCCATTCTTCTTAGGATGTAACAAGTACATTGGGTGTTATGGGAAGTGTTCTAGGTTCCTGTTGACCTCATTTATTGAGCCTAATAATCATTTAACTGATTTGAATAATAGAAATTGATAATGTGTAATGTGTAATTAGTCTAGCTTTGAATTGACAGAGTGTGTCTGCTTCCCGGACAATGTTAGGAAGACTGTTCCAAAGTTTTGGTGCTAAACAGGAGAAGGATCTACCGCCAGCAGTCGATTTTGATATTCTAGGTATTATCAACTGGCCGCAATTTTGAGATCGCAATAGATGTGAAGGACTATAATGCGTTAAGAGCTCGCTCAAGTTCTGCGGAGCTAAACCATTTAGTGCTTTGTAAGTAATCAGCAATATTTTAAAATGTATACGATTGTTTAATAGGTAAAGTACTGCACCTACCCCCACCTCTGGGAGAAAAAAGTCTTTTCGGTATGGTTTCCAGAGGTGATAAGAGTGAGAACACATGTAGACTGAGTGATGCCTGGGAGTATGTCAACCTCCACCACAAACTGACGTGAAGGATCAGGGGCTACAAGAATGGGAGCTGAAACGAAGCGGCTCGAGGTTGGTAAATCCCGCTTCCGCAGCATTAGACCACCTGAACGCCGTTCTGGTGGAGGTCAAGGCAGTCAGAGGAGTGGCTAGTTGGCTGAAATTACGAATAAAACGTCGGTAAAAATTAGCGAGTCCCAGGAACCTCTGCAGGGCCTTGCGGGAATCTGGAATTGGCCAATCTACCACAGCCTTATCCTTGTCAGGATCCATGCGCACTCCCTCAGACGAGACGATGTACCGATGACTGACTGTGCATGAAACGCGCACTTCTCCGCCTTGACAAAATGCCCATTCTCTTTGAAGCACTCATCTGACATGTTGAACATGTTCCTGGAGAGATGAAGAAAATATCAATATGTCATCCAGGTAGACATAAATGAATTGACCAACCATGTCTCTCAACACATCATTGACGAGTGCTTGGAAAACAGCGGGGGAGTTGGACAGGCCGAAGGGCATAACCAAAGTGTCCCCTGGGGGTATTGAAAGCCGTTTTCCACTCATCCCCCCTACTTATGCGGACCAAATGGTAGGCAGTAAGTCCAATTTCGTGAAAAGAGACGCTCCCTGCAACCACTCGAAGGCTGAAGACATCAACGGCAAAGGATAGGTATTCTTTACAGTGATGTTGTTCAGCCCTCGGTAGTCAATACATGGTCACAGGGAGCCATCCTTCTTCCCCACGAAAAAGAACAGAAATATATTTCTCCATGACCTCCCTCTCAGGAACAGAGAGCGAGTATAACTTGCCCTTAGGCGGAGACGTACCTGGCAATAAATCTATAGCACAGTCGTAGGGACGATGCGGAGGAAGAGAAGCAGCCCGGGACTTACTGAACACTTCCTTCAGGTCGAGATACTCAGGTGGCAGGTTAGACAGATTCACTGGCTCCTCCTGCAACACAGAACAAGAAACAGACGGACAAGCAGACACAAGACAAGAGGCATAACAACGGTCACTCCAGGCAGAAACTGTATTCTGACCCCATTCCACCCTGGGTTGGTGTTGAACGAACCACGGATGTCCCAATACCACTGGTGCGAATGGTGAACTGGTGATGAGGAAAGAAGTCTTTTCGGTATGGTTTCCAGAGGTGGTAGGAGTGAGAACACATGTAGACTGAGTGATGCCTGGGAGTACCTGTCCGTTAATGGCGTTGACTGAAATCTTGTGCTCAAGTGAAGTGACTTGAATATGAAGATGTTCGACCAAAGAACAGTCTATGAGGTTACCCTCAGATCCTGAGTCCACCAATGCCTGGCAGATGTGGAACTGGTCTGCCCATTCAGTCTTACCGGGAGGAGAGTTGCTGATGAGTAACCTCAGTTCTACTGTCGGGCTTGGTCTTTTACTGGACAGTCAATGAGAAAGTGTCCAGCCGTGCCACAGTAAAGGCAAAGTCCTCTTGTCCTCCGACGGTCCCTCTCCTCCCGGGAAAGCCGAGCTCGACCAACCCGCATGGGTTCTTGATCGATCGGGGGGCTGACCGTGTTCCCACCTCTGATACTGGAATACTTAGGAAATTCTAGAATCAGGGTCTGGTGTGATCGACTCTCTCGTTGTTGAAGACGCGCATCCACGCGCAGCGCCAATCCGATTAGTTCGTTGAGACTCCTTGGTAACTCCAACATATAAATCTCCTTTTGAACACGGTCAGCCAACCCATGCAGGAAAATGTCACACTGCGCCTCCTTGTTCCATTTGCACTCGGCTGCCAGGGTCTGGGACTCGATGGAATAGTCGGATACTGACTTCTTGTTCTGGCGGAGATCGGTGAGTTTACGGGCAGCCTCCCGGCCCGTAACCGCGCAATCAAATACCCGTCTCATCTCCTCGCAGAGTGCTTGGAACGAGGAACAGCAGGGATATTGTTTTTCCCACACTGCCGTTCCCCACAGAGCCGCGCGTCCCGACAACAAAGTCATTACCAGTGCCACTCTAGACTGTTCTGTGGCGAAGGTCACTGGTTGAAGAGAGAAAAAGATGGAACATTTAGTCAAAAATGCTCTACAGAGACTAGGCTCACCAGAATATCTCTCGGGGGTGGGGATGCGCGGCTTGGGCTGGTTGACGATGTTAGATGGCTCGCGGGGAACAGGTGGCGGGGGTGGCGCAGTGGGAGCCCTCAGTTGTTGTAAATGAGTGGTGAGCTCGGACACCTGCATTACCAGCGCCTGTACAGCCCGACCAGTAGCAGCCATCCGTTCCTCTTGACGATCCATCCGAACGACGTTGTTTGAAAGAAATTCCTGAAGTTCAGCTGCTTTCGCTGGATCCATGTCACGGTCAGATCGTTCTGTCACACTCTGTATAGAAAGAACGAGAGTAGAATCCAACTGCGAGAAAACAGCAATATTTATTATAAACAGGAAAAGCAGTGAAGCTGGTCAGTGTTGATGAACAAAGTAGATAAGGCCCTGCCATGCAGGGATGCAATGGGCAGATAAATCCAGGTAGAATCCAGACAGGAAGCGAGAGATCCGGGAAGGCGAACCACTCGAGGGAAACCAGCGGAAACAGGAGTGACGGGTGCTCAATGGTCCAGTGAAGCCTCACAACGATCTGACAAAGACAGACGAATCACAGACTAATAAATAGGGTGCTCGATGAGGATCAGCTGGCGCTGATCAGCCGGGATAATGAGACATGCCCACAACACTAATTGACAGACAACACACAACACTGACAGACAGCGAGGGCGAGACAGTGAACCCATGAACCGTGACAGAGACATAGTATCAAGTCTTTGTGAAAGTTGTTATAACACATCAGAGACTTTGTTTGACCTTGACCTGAGTTTGCTAGCGGATGTATATAAACCACAGTAAAAAACAGCTGTGGGAACTCCCGAGGAAGATAGAAAGGTCTAAGTGATACACTCAGTAGTTCGATATCAGGAGTACAGAGAGATTCTCTTACCACTACTTGTCTACACCAGTTGTCCCTAAAGAGAAAACAAACTCCACCACCGCGTGACTTTGCCGTGATATCCGAGTCTCGATCCATTTGATACACCGTGAAGCCAGTTGGTTCAACCTCACTTGACGGGGTGCTCTCATTCAGCCATGTTTCTGTGATTGCCAGCATACATTTATTTCTGTATTCATGCAAGTAGCGTAGATTTGCTGTTAATTCATTAATTTAACCCCTCAGGGACTGGGCATTCATTAATATGGTCGTGGGCAAGGGTAATTTATTTCCCATTCTTTTTAGTCACTGGCGAATCCCACCTCTCTTTCCTCGTCTCCGTTTCCTTTTGGTTTGAGTAATCTTGTCTTGTGAAGATTGCAGATAACTTGGTATGTGATGATAAGATGTGATCTCCACATATTTACTGCACTGGAGTAAGAATTCTCGGCTGTACCGAACAACTCCGCCTGCTGCGTTTTCGGCATTTAGTGCATTGAATAAATTGATACTTAAAATCCAGATGAGTCCAACAATCCATGAAACTCCATTGTTGCGAATTATACACCACGTCAGCAGTCAAGTTTAAAAAGAAAGAAATATAAAAACAACGAAACGTACTCAACAAACAAACAAATCAAACGGCGCAAGTGAAACACACAGCAGGTCGCCGCAGAGCAGCGCCCATAATGCAGTTTATTTAAAGGGTTATCCACAATCATAATCCAAATCCAGGCAAGGGTCATACACAAACAAACGATCCAAACAATAACAGATTAGGGATGAGGCAAAGAGAGAAATCTAAAGGGGACAACTAATCTTCCTCTCTTTCTTATCTTTCTTTCTAACCAATCTTCCTTTCTTTCTAACTAATCTCTTTCTTTCTAACTAATCTTTCTTTCATTGAAACTAATCTATCTATCTATCTATCTATCTATTATTTATCTATCTATCTATCTATCTATCTATTATTTATCTATTATTTATCTATCTTTCTAACTAATCTTTCTTTTTCTTTCTAACTAATCTTTTTCTTTCTTTCTAACTAATCTATCAAACTTTAAACTACTTTAAACTTCTTCAAACTCTCTGGTCCGGATTTCTCAAGCCAACTTAGTTTGTCTCAACTAACCTTTTTTTCTAGTTATAATAAATATACATTTGACGAAAGTGGCCCTGACTGAATTGTAAATTAGTTATGAATTGCCTATTGAACTACAATAGTGATGTGCAAAGCACTTTTTTGTTTTTGCCGTCTTTAGAGTGAGAATGTGTTGCTCTTCCACTGGTTTCTGGTGGTTTTGAACTCTGTGTGGTTGCAGTTCTCAGCTCACAAATTCTGACTGTGGTTTCAGTGATAGGCCTTTTTTACATCAATTTAAACGTCAAAGGTATGTCAATTTATGTTATTTCCACTACACGTCTGTGTCTATTATATTAATATGATCTTTTCTCTATTGGGGGCCTAATGGTTAGAGAGTCAGACTTGTAACCCAAAGGTCGCAGGTTCCATTCTCAAGAATGGTAGGAAATGTCACTACTCACTGCTCCTAATGTGTGTGGGCACTAACTAAGGACAAATTCCCAGTATGATAATAAAACTTAATAAAAAAAACTTAATGAATGACAGAAAATCATGGGGAAAGACTTAATTTTTATACACTACATTTACAGAGGTGCTATATAATTTCACTTAAAGCCTTTAAACATTTAAGTAAAAATGGTTTAGGTAGATATTATCTGTGTTTCTTACTGAAACCACAGTCAGAGCTCAGATGTGAGATCTGAAATCAAACCAGCAGATAAACCAGAAACCAGCAGATAAACCAGAAACCAGCAGATAAAGCGGAAACCAGCAGATAAACCAGAAACCAGCAGTAGAAAAAAGAAGAAAGAGCAAAAACACAGTCAGAACGAGAGAAGAAATCAAGCAAGACTGCAAACGTTCTCATGCCATGAGCGCTGCAGAAATCTCCTGAATATATCTAGGTAAGACATGGTTGTTTATTTTACTTCACTTTTAGTTATTAAAGATGAACTGACATGATGTGATACAGACTACCCTTATGAAAATATATAATTCCCTATATATGAAAGACCATATATGAAATTGTTTAACAGTATATTTGAATTTTTTTTTTTTTTTGCTTTTTATATATCGAAAAATGTGACAATATATTTACTAATATATCATAATGTATGTAATTTTATATTCAGTAATACACTTCATTATATATAGATGTATATGTGATCAGATATGGTACTGCATGTGTAATATATTGCAGATATATTTAGTCATGCAACATAAACACACACATATGTAGAGAAATATATAATGTAATATATTTATTATATATTTTCATTATTTACATTATAAATGTTTCATATTTTCAAAGGCACAAGCACACCTGCATGTACTAAAGTATTTAGCCAAGAGACTATCACTGTGTTGAAGAGAGCACAGACATTACTTTTAAAATATAGTAATTATAGTCTTAATAATGTTCGGCCAATCGTCAACCGAACCACAGGCTCTACTCTTCAGCACAATGACCCCAAACACACACACACCAGAAACTCCAAAATAATAGAGCATTAAACACTAACAGATCCTATTATCCTTTTAACATTAAATAACACTTCATTTTAACATTTGCTCTCCTTAACCAGTCAGAAGCAAAGCATGCTGGGAACTCGAAATCTGATGTAACTCATTCCGTGTGTGTGTGTGTGTGTGTCTGAACATACATTCACATTTATCTGGGAACATGTATGTGCAGTATTTGTACACAATAAAGGATAAAACTTTGTATATTTCATGTAATGTAAGTCTGAATATTCTCAGTTGTATGTTCAGCTGGAATGAGCTTTGTGACTTCTGAAAGTTGCTCAGCATTTATTCAGCAGACACTAATTTTTCACTTTTTCATTTATTTAATTACATATTTTCAGCTGGATATCACAAACAGATCAAAGACAGACTGGAATATGGAAAATGATCCATATGACCGGAATCTGGTCCGGCTACAGATAAATGTCAGATGGTCCATCTTCATCATCATCGGTGTGTGTGCAGGTCTACCAGCTCTTGTTTGGTCTGCCAGCGATCTAATTCATCACAGAAAGAATGGACAGCGTATTTCAGCCTTCATCATCCTCCTCCTCCTCACTGACTGTGTTGAGATTTTCTTCAGTCCCTATATACTGTTAAAACTGTTCTTAAATGAGTTCGACAGGATTGACGATTGGACATTTCGTGTTTCTTTCTCTTTATGGTTCTCATCAAGACTCTGTGGTCTCCTCCTGAACCAGCTGGTGGCGCTAGAGGGAATTCTCTCAGTGAAATATCCACTGCACACTGCTTCAGTTTTCTCTTCACACAGTTTCATCGATTTCTACATACTGGTGTTTCTCTTTATCATTATCGGTGGGATGTTATTGTTTTTGTTTTGGTCTATGTATTTGATAGCATATTATTCTTTTTTTGTTCTTTTCGTGTTCATTATATCAGTGATCACATGGATAATATCTAGTTGTGCTCTGTGTTGTGATCGTCACTCTCACACATCCAGAAAACCAGATCGTCATATTTGGGTTGTGTTCATATTCACTCTGCTGGTGCTTTTACTGCCCAGTGTTTTCTTATTCTTTAATCGTTCTTTTCCTCAGTCTCTTCATGTTTGGTATATTCCTCATTTCTTGTTGAGTGTGAGACTGATTTCAGACCCTCTCGTGTGTGTGCTGGTCTGCAGGCAGAATCTCAGTGTTCAACATCTCAACCCGACAGGACCAGTTTAGTCTGAGCTGGTCTGCTAAGATGGACTCGTTGTGATGACATAATATTTTTACTATATCAAATATGCAGAAACTATTGCTGTCGACCGATTAAACAGATTAATGAATGAACCACACACTGAGATTAATCACACCCAACATTAAATAGTGCAATTTCATGTGAATCTCCAAATGCTTGCAGCTAAAGACATTAAGACAGATCTTTTACATGTTTGCTGAACTCCAGTACTAGAATAAAGGCCAGTATGACCAACACTGATACTGATGCCTCTATTTGTTGGATATATATATTTTTTTTTTACATTTCTGGGGATGAAATTTGTATTTATAGTCATTCAGCATACAGTAAAAAAATAAAATAAAAAAAAAATCTTGATTTAATAGGCCTGAAATTGACAGATGTTTATGTTTATCTTTTATTAACAATCACAGAACATTCTAAATATTATAGTAACTTTTAATTTAAGTAAATTTGCCTTTTATTTAATGTGTTTCTGATGTGTTTGTGTCAAAACTCTTTGTCAATCAGCTTTCTCTGATTAAATTAAACTGTATCTTTAATTTTCAAGATATATGGCCTAAGTAATAAATTAGTAACTAAAATATTTGTTTTCTGTATTTGTATCAATCCTCTAAATACAAAGTCAGTATCTCACATTCATAATTATTTCCACACTTACATCTGTGTCTTAATTACTGAGAGGAGCACATTAACGACTGATGAAGATTAATGCGCGAGCGCCCTGTATGTGACCCATCAGTATATATGTGTCTCTCTCTCTCTCTCTCTCTGAGTGCATGCTGGGAGTGAGGAGGGTGTGTGTGTGAGAGCGTGTTTCTATCGTGCACTGTTCTTTATATATTTTTTCTTTATTTTTTTATTTTTTATTAGTTTACTCTCTGTAAAGTTTAATTTAGGGTTCCAGTAAGTAGGCCTAGCGTGCGCGGGTCACCTGGCGTCAGGTGTGTCGTCCACAGGTGAAGGACGCCATTATCCCTCCGCCGTGGGTTCAGGCCAGTGGCGGCTGCTGGTCTTTCAAAGACGGGAAGCTCATTTTCAGCCTACATCATAAAAATTGTCCATTTATTTATATGTAAATTCTATGTTCCTTTTCAAGAAAATGCTCTGGAAAAGACGCCAGTTGGTACGACAGGGTCACAGTGACTTGACCAGTGTCCTCTCAATGGCCAGCAGAGTTAAATATAATTGTATAAATGTAATAATATAATAAAGGTATAAATAATAATATAATAAAGTATAATAATACTACTACTAATAATATATATATTTTTTATGTTTATTTTTTATTATTAGCCTATTAATAATAATATAATAATATATAGTAA
Organism: Rutilus rutilus; assembly: GCF_951802725.1. Taxonomy (NCBI): domain Eukaryota; kingdom Metazoa; phylum Chordata; class Actinopteri; order Cypriniformes; family Leuciscidae; genus Rutilus; species Rutilus rutilus. Next base: position 35,521,249 of record NC_140219.1, read on the forward strand.
TAATATATAACTATAAATTTAAAGCCCCATTATGTAGGATTTCCGTTTTGGTCAAACTTGACCCCTAGAGTCGCTGTGGACTACTTGTATTTAACGTTACTGTCGTAAATACCACTCACGCAGAGCAGTCTCTTCACTCACGGCCTGATTATGACGAGTGGATAGTGCCACGGATAACTTACCGAAGTTGACAGTCGTGTACTTTTATGTGACAGAAGGGGTACGCCGCACCACAGACGCGTGACACCAACGCGTGACTCCAACGTCGCACCACAGACGCGTGACACCAACATGTGACTCCAACATCGCATCACAATAAAATAATATCTATTTTTCCCCCTAGCTTTTCTTATCTTTCCTTTGTTATCTTTCTAATCAATCATTCTTTTCTTGTATTCTGATGACATTGAAAATATCACTGATACAAATTTTGTATTGTATACAAAGTTGTGTATGTCATTAATGTCATCTCTGAATGGTTTACGAACATAGTATTTTTTTTTTTAAATAATTCACTCACTTTCTACTGGATATGAGGACTATGCAAATTATACACCATCAAAGTCACAACTTTTTGCACAATTATTAACAACAACTTTAAAGTTTAACAGATAAATTCATTAATTGTAATCTATAAACATAATATTCTGGAATGTGTCATTCTGAGTTTTTACTTTTGAAGGTGGTAATAATTTTAATTTACACAGTTGACCATAATGGGCGAATACACAATATGAAACTATTCACGATATTGTTTACAGGAGAAGGTGACAAGAAAGTATTTTAATAGCCTATTATTTTCAAGAAATCAACAATGAAAAAATATAAGACAGGGAAATAGTCTTTTAGTCACAAAATGCAAAACAATGTAGGTTCATGTTCAAATGTTCAAAACTAGGGCTGTCAGTGTCGACTATTTTATTTATATATTTTTTGGTCATAAAGATAGATCTGAAGTGAACAATAGCCTTTATGACTTAAATACATATTACAAATGAGGCAATATAATTGGTTCAAATAAAGTAGGGTATTAAAAGTAATTAATTATTTTATTTTATTTAACAACACTATTAAAATACATGAAGAAATATATAAACAATGAACATATGTATATTATGTACAAATGCCAACAGAGGGCGCAAGAGGGCTGACGATAATTGTTACACTTTACATCAAGAGCAGTACTACGATGACGCAAAGCTGCTGCCACATAGCCTACATATTATTTTTTCCCCTCAATTATGTTGTAATAACGAGATCTTGTGTCGTTTTAACGTCATCTTTTCTCGTAATAACGTGATCTTATGTCGTTAAAACGACATATTTTTCTCGTAATAACGAGATGTCGTTAAAAACGACATCTTTTTTTGCCTTTATAAGGACATGTGTAGTCATGTACAAAATATGCCTTTATCCACATAAAATTGACAGCCTATCGCGCCTTTATCACACTTCTACGTTCAAAAAGCTTAAGCAAATAGTAACAGCCCCCAATCAGGCAAAATGAATCAATGAGGCCCTTTTTTTAAATATATTTTATATAGGCCTATAATGTTTTTTTTTATATAACATATTATATATAGCCTAAAGGCCCGTTCACACCAAGCACGATAACTATAAAGATAACGATAAAGATAACTATATATGCGTCCACACCAACGACCAATAACGGTCTTTTTATTCTAAGCACGCGCGCGCCCGGATGATCCAGATCCATTTTAAATGCGCGAGACCTTTAAATTAGAGTGGATTCTGATTGGCTGTCAGTGTTTTATCGTTCGACAGCTGGAAAAAAAAATCGTTCTGAAAGTGATCCCAACGATATCGTTCCTCATATCTTTATCGTTATAGTTGTGGTGTGAACTCTGTTATTCTTTAATATGGAGAACGATTTTTAGAATTATATCTTTATCGTTATCTTTATAGTTATCGTCCTTGGTGTGAACGGGCCTTAAGATTTATTTTTGTTAATAGGCTATATCTTCATTACCTAGAGATATAATTAAACAAAAAGTAGTCAAAACACATCTAACAGAACATAGCCTAAGTTGTTTATTTTTTACAACATTGTGTTCTTGTTTTGTTTAATTAACGAAATGTCAATCTTCATCTTTATAACAGAAGATACAATACAAAAATCTTCAAGATACAGCCATATAGGCTACAATCTTCACATGTATAACGGATTGTCACCTTATAAACAGTCCTTTGTGTGGTGGAATAAGCAATGCTATATAGAAATATGGTTACCGGTAGTATAATTTAAACTTTATTTTATTATTTTATTTGTTCATTAACTAATTATGCTAACTCAACTAATTTAATGTAAAGAGCTGGATACTAATTACTAATTAAATAATGTCAAATATTAAATGTAGGCTATTGATTAGAGTTGCCATAGACTGAAGGATTTTTCTAAACTAGTAGTAATTTATTTAAGCAATTAGGACTAATCTCACGTTTAAATTCAATCCTGGGTGTATATATGGCTATTCCGCGCTCAAGCGCATAAAACTTGCCGCAAAGCACCGGCAAAAGTAGGCTAATGATATAATAAATGTGTCTGAAAAAAATAATGAAGCATTTTAATTGTTATTAATGAACTAGTCTTTTCTAAATCAGTGTAGGCTGCCTGCAAACATATCTACATCTCCGCTGTAATTTAGCCTCTAGAGATGCGCCTTTCATACGGACAGGATCACCTAATCAGATGGTATACCGTAGGCTATTTGCTTTCGATTGGATTTTTTTTCGTTGGTGGATAACATTTTTTTTTTTTTTTATAAATGTGGCAGGTCTAATGAAATATATCCTGCCTGCAGGTGGCTGATTAATTCATTTGAGCTCGTCCTATCAGTGAGCTGTAATAGCGCATATAAACAAGCTGGTTAGAGTGTATGGTGTCATGAGGCACCGCCCCTTCCCGTGTCGTCATTCAGGGCGACATGCAAGCTTTCGCGGCTGGCATTCGGCTGAGGTTGTACCCTTGATGGTCAAAGTATGGTTGTTTATACTTCATGCCCGGAATGCTTAGTTATTGCCGACGCGCACGCTGTCCACCTGATAGATGGGATGAGCCCACATGCATGTTGTCTGTCTGACTGAGTTGGTCCCCAGAGATCGCACCTAAAAGATGTAGTACGGACCAATGGGTCGCATCTGCACCACCGATTAGTTTCCGTGCGGTTGACTGCGTGGGACTACTTCTGGAGGCGCTGTTGCTTTGCTGCTTTTGCTGTTGCTTTGCTGCTTTTGCTGTTGCTTTGATCCGCTGTGGACAAAGGACTGAAAACACTGTCCTTTGTTTATTTTAGTGTGTGTGTCTCCATGTGAGCCCTTTATTTCGGGGTTGTCTCTGTGTCTTGTGACACCAGCAAAGTTTTCTTTTCGTTTGTATTAGTTTTTATTTTGTATTTTGACTCAAAATTTTGTAATATGTTTAACGTGAAACTGAACATCTCTACTCCAATTTCTGTCTCTTGGAGTGACAGTTCTGAGTGTGTTTCAACAGTGACAATTCTGAGTGTGTTTCAACAGTGACAATTCTGAGTGTGTTTCAACAGTGACAATTCTGAGTGTTTCAACAGTGACAATTCTGAGTGTGTTTCAACAGTGACAATTCTGAGTGTGTTTCAACAGTGACAATTCTGAGTGTGTTTCAACAGTGACAATTCTGAGTGTGTTTCAACAGTGACATTTCTGTTCCAGGAGCTGAGTGCACAAAGCAGGGGCGGATTGTTGGTGGTGGTCTCCCTCACGAGTGTGGTGTGCTGAGTGGTGTGAGTGTGTGTGTGTGTACTGGTGTGAGTGTATATGCACAGGCGTACGGAAAAGGTGACTTGTCGTGGAGGCCTTATGTGCCCTTATCCACTGCTCTGCCTCGGCTCCTGTCCTGCTGACTCAGGTCGCTCCATGTGTGCTTGTGGAACCACGAAATTGTCTACATTGAGTGCTGTTGATGTTTGTGCATTTTATATTGATTATTTATCTTTAATAAAACAAATTTATATTTTTGTACCCACGTCTCCTGCCGCCTTACTGTGGACGAACCTGTGTTTCCTTAAATAACAAACTATATTTTATTGTCCCTGGCAAGATTCCAGGGTGGCGTAGTCGTTAGCAGAGATCATTTTATGCTTAAAATCATTCTATCCCATCCTCGTGCTGCTACATAAACTTTATATAGATAGTTATATTTCTCATGTCTGTGAGGCTTGTCTATACACTGTTTTTCGGTTCATTTTTGAGACGCGCTCGAATTCACAGAGATCATGAAAGCGCGCCCTGTTCGTTTTCTTTTATTTTACAAAAGCACAACGTTTTCTTGTTGTTGAGAGTTTACACAAATAAAAGTAGTTGCGACTGATGTATTATTCTTTTCTGTATGACCAGAAATGATGGAGTATTTAAGTTGTTTCCACTGTTGATAGGAAAATGCGAGTGATGGCACCGGCGCCGTCATGCAGTGCGCGCTCCACACTCCGCACAAACACGATATGCAGTTAATAATAGCGAACATTTATCTAGGTTAACGTTAGAGCGAGCGGCCATGCCAGACTGATAAGTCTTCTTCATGTTTAACAAATCAAATTCTGTTTTATTTTATTGCGCCAGTTTGAAAATGACGACTGAAACACTTAGCCTATACAGATAAACGCCCAACGCTGGTGTTTTTCTTTAAACAAATTCGTTTAGTCTTTAAAATAAATATTGTTTGTGGGCTAATTAATGCCACAATAATTTGTTTATTTTATTGGCTACTTTTATTTTTCATTTTTGTTTTGCATTGAATACCATTTAAAGGATTTGCTGCGCACCGCAATGCCATCCTCCCATAGAAAGAAACGTTAAGAGCCACCTTTATTTTCTTTATAATAAAGGGTTTCTATCGGAAAACGCTTAACGTATAATTAAATGCATTGCGTTCATATTCTGGGCTCATCTGCTTTTCTGTAGGATAGTATGGTTTATTAATAAGGTGTGTAGGCTACAGCATTTGATCTTTATCACTGAAGTAGCCTATTAAGCCACATTAAGCTTTTTCTTTATTATAAGGGTTTTCTATGGGAGGAAAATGCTTAGCCTAATATGCAATTAAACACAATATTCGTATTCTGGGCTCATCTGCTATTAATAAGGTGTGTACAGAATTTGATAATTTAACATGAATGTCCGTTGGGGGCTGTTATTTCTTCAGCTTTTTGAACGTATGAATAAGACATGATTGGCTATCAATTTTATGTGGATAAAGGCATATTTTGTAGCCTACATGACTACACACTTGAGTGGAAAAAATTATATGTATGTGGCAGCAATGCGTCACCGTAGTTTTTCATAAACTTCGATTTATGAATAAAGAATTTTTCAAGCAAAATTATTAAGTTGACTATATATTGTACAGAGAAATTTGAGTCAGAAAATTAAAAGAAGATATCAAAATTAGATAAATGTAGGCTATGTTTGAGCCATGTTGTCCATTAATGAAACATTGGCTATATCATTCCACAGCTATGTGAGCAATTGTAGAATAAATGGTCTAACGTTTCCGTTTCCATAAAGCAAAAGCTGCATTTTTCGTCTACGGTATAAATTTAGAGATAATCTTGTTACAGGGGTAATAATGGTAAATAATTTTAAATGATATTTCTTTTACTTTGTTTGTAATTAAAAATGTATGTGGGTTACTCCATGCTCTATTCCAATTCATATTTTCATACAAGGGGGACCATTTGTATCTGGAGGCAGGGATAGATTTTGCAAATAAAATATTTTTTATTACTTTGTTGTTAACTTTTCTGTTTAGAAAAGATAGACCATTTATTGAAACACTGCTGTAGAAAGACCAACAAGTTAGAGCCTGTTTATGGAATATTCGCTTCTTTTTTGATGACAAATTTAAAATTAAGATAGGCTTTAATATTAAACAAAAATTCACTTTAAAGAAAAGCTTCCTACAAAACAAAACAAAAATCATGTCTCCCGATAGGCCTATAGCCTATTGCAAATCCAATCTTACTCATGCTATTCACTTTTCGTTATCAACATGGGAAAAATAACATTATATTGCAGTGTTACTCATTGCGCGGCTCGCGAGCCTCATGCGGCTCGCCAAGCTTTAATTTGTGGCTCGCATGGCGGTAAATAATATGGTGATATGATAATGCATTCACTACAGATGTTTCATAAAAAACATTAATAACAAGTAGGGCTTTAACATAACCTTTTAAAAACTCAAAGTGTCAGGTCTATTACAAATAATTTCGATCGGATTGAAAGGGGTGGTTTATCGAGAGAACGTGAAAAAACTTGATCGACTGAAAACCGAAACTGAAAGGACGACGTATGACGCGCTGAACGAGCTGTTCTCCTGATGAATAAAATGAGTGTCCTGTCATTCTATAATTCTCCTTTCACTCAGCATCTGTGAAGTGAAGCAGGACAACGGCTCACCAGTCCTTGTTTCAGATTATCATACAGAGGACTGGTTTTGGGCATTTTTACCGCATGATAAATACAAACAGCACGGCACAACGGTTCATATGTTCATATTCCGATTTGAATCTTGACTTATAAACACGCACATCAACCCGATCATGTATCACACCACGATGTTTGTTTAGCGTTCATGTAAACTACAATACATTCAGATTCATCAAATCGAAATGAATTCAGTCCGACTGAAACAAAAGTTGTGCATGTAAACATATCCAGTCTCTGCGGAGTCGGTCTTTCAAGCTCTTAACGCTGCATGTGCTCTTGGATGGTTAGATAGGCCTACAAAATGGGCTAATGTAGAAAAAAAATTAAATACTTAATATATATCTGGGAATATTTTTTCATTAAAGGAAATTATCTTGTCTCAGTTACAAATTTGACTGATAAATCATGAATAATGGGTTTTTTTTTTTTTTCACCCTTTTGTAATTATTGCATTGCATATTGTATGTTCAGGGGTGACAGATTGATAGGCAGACATGGTATTCATGACTGGATGTAACTTTTGATACTTTGCGGTAAAATGGCTCTCCTACTGACTTTGTCCTATCAGTGCGGCTTTCATGAAAAAAATAGTGAAGACCACTGTTATATTGGGACGACGTGTGTATCAGGCGTCTTATTAGGCGACGTACTGAGGGACGACGTGTGTATCAGGCGTCTTATTAGGCGACGTACTGAGGGACGACGTGTGTATCAGGCGTCTTATTAGGCGACGTGCCTGGTTCAGACGTTATGATTTTTTATACATTTCTCACGTACGCCGTCGCCACGTCGCCGTAAGGTATACGTTACTACTGTGACGCCGCCGTGACGTCGCCGCCGGTCTGTCGTCTGACGTCTCTATCAATCCCATTCAAAAATAGACACGGACTGACGGCGACGGAAGGGTAGACTGCTCCTTCGCCTTCTTCAGGGTAGACTTAGAAAAGGCATGATCTACCCGCCATACCTGATCCCCTCCCCCCTGTATACCGGTCCCCGTTCAGTCGGATAGAAGCTGTAACGAGTGGGAATAAGGTGTGGCCTATGACGAGTGGAGTGGATAGTGCCACGGATTATGGCGAGCGGATAATGCCTTTTCTATATTCACTTAATTTCGATTAACACTCTATAGTTCAAATTATAATTAAATGCTTTACTTGTGTTTTAGTATTTTAATCAACACATCAAAAATAAGTGTACTTTACAGCATGACAAAAGATAAGTTATGTAACAAATTATGTAAAATGTACAAATAATATTGATGTAAAACTTAATTTGACAAAATGCACTTTTAGTGTAAAGTGTACTTAAGTGTGGTAAGATACAGTCATGTACTCTCTCTCTCTATATATATATATAGCTCTGGAAGTCTTAGATATGTTATTGTTTTTTATAGTTCTGGAAGTCTTACAGTTATGACAGAGTCTATACATTTTTATAATAAGATTTGAGAGGTTAAAATACAGTGAAACATTTGTTTCTCTAGTGTGTGTGTGTTTATCGTGTTTTATTTCTCACTCTCTCTTCCTCTCTCTTTGGTCAAGGTGAAGCGTATCTTGTCTCTCCAGGTGTGCAAAGATGAAAGTGTTTGCGTTTAGAGACCCATGAAGTCCAGACAGTGGAATGTATATCATATTTTAAACATTTTCAGGTTTCTAAACCTGACATATCTGCTAAAGAAAGTGTGATGCAGACAGACAGCTATCATGACTTACTTGGTCAGACTGCAGTGGGCCGAATGCACATGTTGTTGACATACAGTCGGGTGGTAGGGCTGCAGGCGTAGCGTTCATGTGGTTGACCTACTTGTAAAGTCTTCCTGGATTAAAGATGGATAAATGGGATATTAGAGCTGTTTTCGGGTGATTTATTTACACAAGCTGGTGCTGGTTACTCAGTTGCGATGCTGTTAGCAGTGTTATATCAGTGTAGATTGGAATGTATACAGTTCATTGGTGCTACGGCACATCTGCGCAGAGGTCCCATGGAGTTGTAAGGCCTTACCACTGCGAGCAAAGAAGAAAGATAAACAGAGGCTTTTGCGCAAATGCTTACTTACTAAGGGTTGCTTACTGGTCCAGGTGAAACTAACCCAGCTCGAAATCTTCATTATATTCTGTTTCCTACACTGTGAAAAATGTCCTGTTTAAATTTATAATAAAAAATGGCAACTGTAGTAAATATGGTGAAAGTGTTTCATACTGTGTCAATTTTATGAGTTTTCACATTTAAGGTGGCTCATATTTTTAACAATAATTATTATAATTAATTTGAACAATAATTTACTGTGAAAGTATATGTCACAGGTGTAGCAGGGATGAGGAGAGGCGAGGATCTTTGCCTGAAAATAGTCCCCAGCTCGGTAACTTCTTCCAACGTGACCGGGACTAAGTTTGTCTAACCTATTAGACCTATTTTCAGGCGCTGCGTCATATCATTACGCCTGCTGCACTCATGGTACAGCCGCACAGTTCCTTGATTGTTACGCCGGAATGAGAGTAGTTCCTAGTCATATAGGCTTAGAAAATCGCAACTTTTCATTTTCCGTCGATCTTAGTACACGGTTTAACTACAGAAGAGTCAAGTTTTAAATAGGAAAAATATTGAAACTCTTTGGTCATTTTGAAAGAAATGCTACTGGACTCATCAGAATCAATGATCTGTGCTAAGCTATGCTAAAAGTGGTACCGTCAGACCCGGAGTTCGGCTGAATGGATTCTAAAACGGTAAAACTCATCTGTTTAACTCTGGGGGAGTTGTAAAATGAGCATATTTCCGAAAAAAGTGGAGTATCCCTTTAACCCAAACAGGCAGTACAAATGTGTGTGAAGTTTCCAACCAGGCGAAAAGGACGCGTGAAATACGAGTTAAAATCAGTTTGAACGGGTCAGTGTCATTGGCTGCTGAAGGCTTGGGTCTAACCATTTATGTGGGCTTAGGGGGGTTTAGCTACTGTTCATAGACTAGGCTATTTAACATGCCATAGATCAGGTTATTCAGCCTATCTATTTTGTCCTTTTTTGTAGAACTTATAGAAATAATATATTTAAATTGCAGTTTTATCAAAATTTAGATAAAAATAAAATTGCCTTGTTTTTCTTCGCTCATGCCTTTTTGTAAATAAACATTAGTGGTCATTCTAGCTCTAACATGAAATCATTAACATTTGTGTGGGAAAATCAGTTACGGTGGAGGCAGGGGTGTAGCACCAAATGTTGGGCCCCGGTCACAGAACCAAGAGGTGGGCCCCTCACAACACCAATATATATCAATATATCTTTGTGGGGCCCCCCCTTCGCCAAGGGCCCCTGTTACTCAGTTCCACTATTACCCCCTGTCTGACGCCCCTGGGTGGAGGTAAGCAATCAATGCAGGTTAATCAATATCTGTCTTTAGAGAACAACGTGGACTTTTGTTGTGCTTACATTTGAAGGTATCACAAGCAGGTGGCGCTTATTGAAACCTTTTTGTTCAAATATTGTGCGCTCAACACAGACAAACAGTAATTAAGTACAGAGGTTATATTATCCATTTAATTTTTTTTTTAAGACTTAGTGTTTAAATAGGGTATTTTATACTTTATAGAAGTATTTAAGACTTACAGGATTAGAATGAGAGCTTGTGCTCAGGGCAGGACATGTATAAGAACTTAATTTGTCCCTATATTTTTTCCATTTTCTTTTTCTTGTGTAGGCCAAAGAAAATATCTAGATTGCAATTTTATGAAAACATTTTTTTTTTTACCAAGATAAGATTGCCTTCTTTTGCACATTAATACCATTCTAGCTGTATATCTATACCTCAAGTTTTCAAATTTAAAAGTTAACATTTGATTGGGGAAAAGTGTACAGATGTGGTTCTTGATCGATGCAACTTATATATATATATATATATATATATATATATATATATATATATATATAAAATGACTATAAAATGTATCACTATTGCGAGCAGGGTGCCACCAAGATGCTTTACAGGGACCAAATTACAGAAACATCCGATAGTTCACTCAAAATTCAAAACATTCTGTCTACATTTATTCACCCTCATGTTATTTCAAACATGCACAAGTCATCCTAATTTTTTAGATTTAACATATGCTTTTTATTTCTTTTCTTAAATGTGAGCAATGGTAACAGAACTCATTTACATCCTGGGATCAATCAATTATATTTTTTATCCAATTTATTTTCTACAAATGTGATGCATCTTACCAGGTTTCAAATATAAATAAATACTGTCTATGTTATAAGGCTTATGTTATGAAGTCTTCACCTCAGTTAGCACCAAATAAAACCAGTCAACCCATTAACATGGATAATCCATCTCTACATCTCTAGATAGATGGATAGTCATCTACATCTAGATCGATAGATAGGTTTATTTTCAAATGTCAGTAGAACCAAATCAAAAGCAATCTACTGGTGCAGAATATAAATTACAGTTTGAAGTGCATCAGTAGCCGGACTACCAACAGGTTCTGCAAGAATGTCCACATCCTGCAGTTGTTGCATCTGTGCCTGGGTTGGACTGAATTGTTTAGCAGGAACTGTTACAACTTCCTGCCAATCCAAAGCAGGAATTACACAATTTTGAGCAGGGCTGGGTACAAAAAAATCTCTGCCATGGCAGTGAGTGAAGATGTTTGCCTCTTAAGACATCCTCTGACAAACATCTGATATGGTGTGTGGTGACAAGCAGTGCACAATCCATGATGATGTGTGCCCAATCCATGATGAGCTTCCTCCCGGAACCCGGGTCTCAGAGTGAGAGCCACTCTGCCAAAGTAAATCTCACAACAAATTGGCAAACCTGTTTTTGATATGAAATAAAGTCCAAGCTTTCACATTTTGTAAGTTATAATATTTTATTCATTATTATTTATTTTTAATTATGTTGAATGAATTTAAGCAAATGCATAAAATAAGAAAAAAAAGTCAGACCCTGCTCTATATTTGTTTAGTGAGAGCATTTAAATTCGACATCAATAGACTGCAGATTGTATAGACATTGAATGCTTTAAGAATGCATAAAATAATAAGAAAAAAAAAGTCAGAACCTGGTCTATTTTTGTTTAGTGAGAGCATTTAAACTTTAAGCCAGTCCAAAAGTGGGAGCTTGAATAATGCCCTCACACATGTACTTGGTGAACTCCTCATAGGTGTTATGGATGGGTAGTTTAAGTTTTACAAGGCAAGTATTGGCCTCAGGGTACTTCCGCCCAGTCTCATGATTGAAAGTCAGCGTTGGCGGAGAAAAACCAAGTGCTGGTATTCTGTCAGCTCCAGAGGTGAACACCAGCAGTTGTTCGAGTGTTATCTCAAACACACCATCTATAATGAATGTCTGTCAATGTATATTTGAGTCAATTGTTTTTGTGGTTTTCCTACTATCTTACTAGCCATTAACACTATCCTGTTAAGCTTTTTCTTAAGCTTACAGTTTAAATGGCCAAACCAAGCAGAAAGATGAAAAGTTAAAACCCTTTCAATGTGTGTGATATACACAAGCTCAATAATCTTAGTACTGACACCCAAACAGTTCAATTTTCTGAGCAGACTTAGACGTTGTGTGCATTTCTTGTAAATAAAATCTGTATTTTCTATAAAACTCAGGTGATTATCAAGAACCGTACCTAAGTACTTAAAAGTTCCCACTGTTTCAACTATTTGACCATTAAGTAACACTGGCTCTGTTATTATGTCTTGTTTTTTTACAGAACATTAGCTCATTTGTCTCATTTGTGACCCGTTCAAACTGATGATTACATGCAAGCATGTTTGATTTATGGACCAAGTTTTCGGACCCCGTTCCAGGGGGCGCTGTCGAGCCCCCCTGCCACGCCCGGGTACCAGCTTCAGCCGCGGGTTCTGACCCGTGTGCAAAGTTTCAAGAGTTTTCGAGCACGTTAAGGGCCCCAAAAGTGCCTGAATAGTCGTAATAAAAAAAATATATATAAATAAATAAATAAATAATCCTAAGGAAAACAATAGGGCTTCGCCCTTTCAGGGCTTGGGCCCTAAAAACATGGCACCTGAAGTTAAACTAATGATTTTTGGGTGTGTGTATTGTAAGTTGTATACAATTTCAATTCGTTGGGTTCGTCTGCAGCATGCTGCAAAACACACAGTACTCCTCTGCATTACCTATACATTTGTTAACATTAAAAAGTTAAATGTGAATTCTTTGGGCAATCATAGTGTGGCCTACTAAATGTCAACATACATGACATGAAAAATACTATCTCAGAACGGTTCTGAAATTACATTAAATCATTCTTGCATTACTTTTTGCAGCCTTCAAGTTATTTTGATGTATATCTGGATTGTATTTCTGTATATTTGAATATTCTTACTTGATTAAATACATTTTTAGACTGAAGATAGCATCTAAAGAGGTGTAATATGACATACTGTACATTGAAATACTGTACATACATTACCATTACAGAATTAAAATTAAATTAAAAATGGACACCCCAAACAAGTAATTATCAAAAGAAATGACAGCAGTAGATAAATACCAATAGATTCTTCATTTGTGATGTGGAGGCAAACTATAACTCGGGCTTTGATTCTTTCCGTACATTTTTATATGTGTTTTAGAGATTGAATTCAAATCAAATATTAACATTTCTGCCCTAACTATTTCTGAATAGGATGTCTACTTCATACATATTTGGAATAGTATGGAAATATACACTGTAAAAAAAAAAGACATCCCCAAGTCAAAATTTTCTAGTGACTGGTTACATCTAAATTTTTCAATTAGTCTGACGTATTATTTCTCATTGAGCCAATGTTAACAGACTATTGCAACAAGAATTGCACTTGGGCCAATTTAAAAATTTAGATGTTATCAGTCACTAGAAAATTTTGACTTGGAGAGGCTAGAAATGTTTTACAGTGTAAGGTTCAGATCACTAAAAACCATACATGGAAGTTGAAGATCTCATCGGTGGAGTCTGGATGTCATCTAGTGGAACATTTTGGTACTGCGCACAATACAATCTTTCCTAAAGCTCATTTATTGAGACATCAACCTAAAATCTGGCCCAGAACTTGTCCAGATATTTAACATTGATTTTCTTGAAGTTTTAGGGTTGAAAATGTTTTGTAAAAAAAACAAAAAAACAATATATATATATATATATATATATATATATATATATATATATATATATATATATATAAACAACATTATGTATTGTATACATTTAAAATGTTCATAAACTTAAACTACTTTAACAACTTTGTTTTACTTTACTAATCTGAGAAGTGTACCCTTTTAGTACCCTGTTAGTTCGCAGTGCATTAAGTAATGTTAACAACAACTTTTGATTTTAATAAATATTAGTAAAGGTTGAAATGAAATTTGAAATTAACATGTTGAAGTGCAGTTCATTATTAATTCATGTGAACTAATGTACTTAAATAATGTATGAAACCTTTTTGTAAAATGTTACCAAAATTACAATTGGAAAATAAAAAAACTGTGTTTTTTCTCTCTTTCTTTTTTTTTACTTAAATGATAACTATTGGATTATAATAACTCACCAATTATAATCCCCTCCTCTGTAAAATTTGCCATCGATAATTCCATGCTGTTTTGCTTGGGTTTAATGATAATACAAGAGACCTAAACCACATAGGGACAAAGGCATGAGCGAAGAAAAACAAGGCAATTTTATTTTTATCTAAATTTTGATAAAACTGCAATTTAAATATATTATTTCTATAAGTTCTACAAAAAAGGACAAAATAGATAGGTTTTCGGTGACCCCAAAGCGCACGTTGCAAACGTGCGTTTTAAATGGCAGATCACACGTCGAGGACGCGCGTTTTGATGCAAAAACCGCGCGTTTGTGACGCACGTTTTCCGTGACCACAAAGCGCGCGTTAAGAACGTGCGCTTTTATGGCAAATCGCGCGTCAGGGCCGCGCGTTTGGCGGTCGAATTTTACTAGCCCATTTTATTTGTCTCTCATCGTATACATGACAATATACTTTTATCTATCACTGGGATACAAAATGCATACTTTAACAGACATTCAGCATTATATAAATAAATAAATCCAATGTAGTCCTAAGTAAACTGCCAAAATAAGATTATCTATAATGTCTATAACAGTAGCCTAAATGTAGCCTATGAGAAAATAAGGCGGGCAGACGTGCAGACGTTAAGACGTGCAGACGTACAGACGTTAAGACGTTAAGACGTTAAGACGTGAAGACGGGCAGACGTTAAGACGTGCAGACGGGCAGACGTTAAGACGGGCAGACGTGCAGACGAGCTTCCCTTGCAGTCTTAAAGAAATCGCCACTGCTGTATAGTGAGAAATGCACATGATTACATAATCAGAGAGTTGCCTATTTCTTTTAGTTTTAAATTGTTAAAAAGACATTTCAAGCTTTCTTAAGATATATTTCATGTCTGTGAGGCCTATGCTGAGTTTCGTTAAATTAGGATGAGATGCGCTCCAGTTCACGAGCAATGCAAGTGACCGCGCGGGCGCCTGCATCATTAGGCCTATATCGTCTGCTATATTTATTAAATCCAGGCAATTGGTTGATTAAAAAAATATAAAAATTAAGATACAATTTATACAAAACGAAATTCACTTCAGAAAAGTCTTTCTACAAAACAAAACTTAATTAAGTGGTCAAAATCATGTCCGACCCGCTCCATGTCTCTCGATATAATTGCGCATCCTATCTTACTTGTGCTGTTCACTTTTCATAATCAACATAAATTAAAAAATAACATTATAATATTTTAACAAATATTAAACTAAATGAGCTTAATGGCTACAACACGTATAGTATACCTAGACTCTCTATTTGTACACTGTTAAAAAAAAAAACTGTGAAATTTACGGTAAAAAACCGGCAGCTGTGGTTGCCAGTATTTTACCGTAAAAAATAAGGTAGCAACCTTTTATGTTTTACGGGATTTAAATTTACGGGCAAAAAACCACAATGTAAAAAAAACCCAGCTATTTCAGAGACCTGGTTGATTTAATGCTTTACATTCCCCTTCATTAGTGAAATGCAAAATTTATAGCCAAGACACTGTCATTAAAATGTTCAAATGTAGCATGTCATGGGAACCAACAACAGCACATACTTTAGGTTATACCCATATTTCTATTTATAACGCAGCCACTTTAAATTCACATAATGTTTCACATCTGAGTAACAGAAATATAATGAAATATATATATATAATGAAAATGAATTGCCAACATGCCAAGAATATCAAAAAATACCAAGTAAAACAAATATTTGTTTGAATGTTTCTGTAATGAGCAGTTTTTAGAAAACCAGAATGCCTGTAAATAAACAATATATTAATGACTGGCATTTCACACAAAAGTCAATGAAAATACAGTTCCAAACAGCGCCACAGCAGAACAACTGCAGTAGTTGTGTGGGTGTTAAATATATATTTGTATTTTTGAAAGAATAGGTTGAACATCAACCAGGGATCTCAATAGAACAGGGCCTTGGCGCCATCTACCGGCAATTTTATATTGATATTTAGTAGTTTAATATTTATTTAGCCTCCTTTCATTTCGGCATTTACAACTCGGTTTAAATGAGCTTGCTAGAATTTCATAGAACGATTTTTTATAACATAGAATTTAAGAATATAATTAAGTAATGCATCCACTCTACTATAGAGCTTTTTTAAATTTTTATTGTAGCCTATAGCCTATTTCCTATTCCCACATGCTCGTGCATAATTGATATTGCAAAATACATTCAAAGCTTTTTACTGTTGAGATTCGTTTTATGTATCCAAACCTAAATAGTATTTTCTTAATATTCTTCGAGGATGTTAAAAGCTAGGCCTATGTTAAATAGCTATTAATGTGATTTTCTCTGCTGAAAATTACTTCATCTAATTTAATAATAGCTTTAATAGCTAAATGATCAAATCTTCTATAGCCCACACCGTTCGAACAGTGTCTCAAATAAGACAAGTCTATTCAATTCAATTCAAATTTAGCTGTAGCCTAGCGCTTTTCACAATATTGTTTCAAAACAGCTTTACAGAAAATGCATTTCAGAAATGTACATATAAAAATACAGTTATTAAGTTAGTAATTTATTAATCCATCATACACGTAGCTGCATAAAAGTACGTGCGCTATTTTTAAATTAGCCAAGGCACGTTTTGCGTTCAGACGTGCAGACGGGCAGACGTGCACACGTTCTCCAGACGCACGTTAACACGTCTTTAAGCTTGGTTAGTATGGCGAGTGGATAATGCCACGGATAACTTACCGAAGTCTACAGTCGTGTACTTTTACGTGACAGAAGGGGTACGCCTATGGCGGGTACTCCGTGCCAAAATCAAACATCCGAACGACCGACCGACCGATAGAACGTCTATCCGAACATCTATCCGAACGTCTTGAACTTTCAAACGGGTGGCCCACGTGACGACCTGACGTGACGCCATCGTCTTGAAATTTGCAGCTTTTTAACCATACAAGTATACAAGCTGATCTGTAAAGGCTATAAATGGACATGATAGGCAATACATATAAATATTGTACCCCAAAAACAACTTTCCTGTGCTTGTGGGGCTATGTGTTTTACTTTCAAAGAGCAGAAATACTGCCTATAGGCTATAGGCTACAGACATTCAATAGTCTTGACCAGTATAATCATTTTAACCATTTTTTATTGTTAATTTTATTGCCCAATGTACAAAGTTCCCACAGTCCATAAAAACACTCAAAATCAATGTAGTCTAATGTAGTTTTATTTTTTACTTTTTGATCCAGAAGGTTTTCATATTAGATTTATATATTTGGACTGAAAGATCTAATGAATGCTCTGTAGTGTTTATGATATTGAGCTGTGTGTATGATCTGAAAGCATTGTTTGATTTTGAGCACAGATAAAATGGTTTTGAGTAAATTTCTTTATTTTGACAAGCATCAGATGTTCTCTGGATGTAGTTTGAAGATTTGGTTTTGTGTTTAAGGTTTTGAGAAAGTGGGTGATGGTTCCAAGAAATGTATTTTTAGCAATTCAGGAAAACTGTATAGATTAAAAACATGCATTATTTTTTTTATACATAACAAATAAAGTAATAAAAAGTAAATCTAATCAAGCATCATTTTTTGTTTCAAGAACTTAGAGATCTCAACCCTTACTCAATCTTAATAAAATTACTAAATTATAATCTTTCACAAATAGGCCTAAACATCATAATTTTAAAGTGGAAAGGTTTATTAAAAAATATATGTATAATAGTTCTAATATTACATTTAGACAAGATCAGCTGAATATACTTTACTTTGTAATTAAGGTTAGTTGATTTTCATGTCTGCCACATATAAACAATGAGCCAAAAAAAAATGTAATGATCATTTAAATAAAATCATATGTAATGATCATTTAAATAAAATCATATGTAACACGTTCCTACATGTGCTTACGTGTTGTTAACGCGTTCCCATGGCGACCGGTCGGAAGTGCGAGTAACTGATTGTCTTCACAACGTGTTGTTTACGTGTGAAGACACGTTGCAACAGGTTTTTTTTATTTTTTTTTTACCTTAGTTTAACTTCTTATTCTTCGGTTGTATCCTCTAACAACTTGTCCACATTTGATTACTGCAATGGCTGATTTAGAAAGTTATGTACGGTGTATTATTAAAGTTAAATGAGGCTAAATATTATTGACAAACCTGACATGCTTAAACGGTTATTTTGGAAAAGCACGATATTCTACATAATTTTTCTCCATCTCCCATTAAATCGGGAATAGATCTAATTTCTGAATGTGTCTTATTGAATAGAAATACGCTGTAGCGTATTCAAATGCAGCAAAAACTGCAATCAGTATCCCATCTGCTTTATCTAAATATAAAAATAATAGGAAATTAATTATATAGTAGGCTACATAAAATATGCTGACCATTTATATCAGACAAATTGACATTTCAAATACAAAGCTGGCCTACATGTCTACTTTATGATACCCTTAAGAGTGTAATGTAACAGACTTAATTTCAGGAGTCTCTCGTCTCAGGGGAACATGAGGGAGGAAATCATGGTAATTCGAAAATCCTACAGGTTTTCTAATAATACAAAGCTTAATGCTAAATCCTGAAGTATCCCTTTAACTATCAACAAAAAAGGTTCTTAATATGACAGTTTTTTTCTTGTTACATTTGTTAGAAAAGTATTTTTATTGTTTGATTATGTTATAACATTTTCAGTAACAATAATTAATATTGTAGTAGCCTAGATTTTTTCCCCCTGAAATATCCTGTAATTGGACCACTAGGAGGTGCTCTACAATTCATTCACAGGTGACCCCCAAAACAGAAACCCTTATTCTCAGCATAACATAACACTTACTAACAAATGACTGTTTTTATTCACCTCACAAAACAATACAAAAACAAAACAGAGATGCATAAATAGGTCTTAAGGTCAACATTACACTTTAATGTTAATGCAATCTTACAGAAATCTTTATGTAGGCCTATTAACAAGGATTTGGGACGATTATAATGCCATGCTGCAAACCACTTTATGCCCCTTTAGCACTTTATTCAATAATATGTTTACAAGATGAAAACACGAGAGACAGTGAAAATGCATGTTAGAAACAGTGTTTACATGACCTCTCTCTATGACAGAATTTATATATCAAAGTTCATCAGAGTAAAAAAAAAACATCAACATCTTGTTATGTTAGAGGAACTCACTGTCTTGCAGCCCAAGAGTCAGCGGAGTCAGCAAAGTAAATTTCAGAATGAAGATGAAATCATGGTAAAAATGAACAAAGTAGCCTATAGGCAATAGATTATATTGGATAATCTTAACTGCGTCTTTCTCAATGTGTTACTACCATGAAAAGTCAATGGGCAACTAATGACAACATGGTCCATGGCATTGAAAACTTTGAAATTAAAACCCTTTATCTTATAACTTTTAACTCTTACTTGTAAAACAACATATCAGACAATATACAATTAATCCGTTTGACAGATAAAAAAAAGGAAAAATACAACAACATTAATTAAAAGCCTACCACTGTAGCCTATACAGTTACAATAGGTGAGTCTGGTGTTTGAAACATTAGAGTCATGAAATACACAGAAAGTCATGATATAGCCTACAGGTGGTAACTTGTTCAGTTCATCACTTAGAATAGCCTACAACACTAGATAGGCTTATTCAGGGAAGTGCAGGAAATGGTTGAGTATTATTTTAGGTATAACATCTGTAGGCCTATTTAGTGCCTATCATATCCATTTATAGTCTTTACGCATCAGCTTGTATACTTGTATGGTTAAAAAGCTGCAAATTTCAAGACGCTGACGTCACGTCAGGTCGTCACGTGGGTCACCCGTTTGAAAGTTCAAGACGTTCGGATAGACGTTCGGATAGACGTTCTATCGGTCGGTCGGTCGTTCGGATGTTTGATTTTGGCACGGAGTACCCGCCATATACGCCGCACCACAGACGGGTGAAACCAACGCGTGACTCCAACGTCGCATCACAGCACGTCGCACCACTGACGCGTGACTCCAACGTCTCACCACAGCACGTCGCATCACAGACGCGTGACACAAACGTCTCACCACAGCATGACTCCAACGTTGCATCACAATAAAATAATATCTATTTCCCCCCTAGCTTTTCTTATCTTTCCTTTGTTATCTTTCTAATCAATCATTCTTTTCTTGTATTCTGATGACATTGAAAATATCATTGATACAAATTTTGTATTGAATACAAAGTTGTGTATGTCATTAATGTCATCTCTGAATGGTTTACGAACATAGTTTTTTTTTTTTTTTTTTTTTAATTCACCCACTTTCTACTGGATATGAGGGCTATGCAAATTATACACCATCAAAGTCACAATTTTTTGCACAATTATTAACAACAACTTTAAAGTTGAACAGATAAATTCATTAATTGTAATCTATAAACATAGTATTCTGGAATGTGTCAGTCTGAGTTTTTACTTTTGAAGGTGGTAATAATTTTAATTTACACAGTTGACCATAATGGGCGAATACACAAAATGAAACTATTCACGATATTGTTTACAGGAGAAGGTGACAAGAAAGTATTTTAATAGCCTATTATTTTCAAGAAATCAACAATGAAAAAATAAGACAGGGAAATAGTCGTTTAGTCACAAAATGCTAAACAATGTAGGTTCATGGTCAAATGTTCAAGACTAGGGCTGTCAGTGTCGACTATTTATTTAGGCTATATATTTTTTGGTCATAAAGATAGATCTGAAGTGAACAATAGCCTTTAGTATGACTTAAATACATAATTACAAATGAGGCAATATAATTGGTTCAAATAAAGTAGGGTATTAAAAGTAATTAATTATTTTATTTTATTTAACAACACTATTAAAATACATGAAGAAATATATAAACAATGAACATATGTATATTATGTACAAATGCCAACAGAGGGCGCAAGAGGATAACTGACGATAATTGTTACACTTTACATCAAGAGCAGTACTACGGTGACGCAAAGCTGCTGCCACATACATATTATTGTTTCCCCTCAATTATGTTGTAATAACGAGATCTTATGTCGTTTTAACGTCATCTTTTCTCGTAATAACGTGATCTTATGTCGTTAAAACGACATATTTTTCTCGTAATAACGAGATGTCACGACATCTTTTTTTTTTTTGCCTTTATAATCCACATAAAATTGACAGCCTATCCTTTTTCACACTTCTACGTTCAAAAAGCTTATGAAAATAGTAACAGCCCCCAATCAGGCAAAATGAATCAATGAGGCCCTTTTTAAAAATATACCTATTTTATATAGGCCTATAAGTTTTTTTTTTATATAATATATTAATTATATATAGCCTAAGATTTATTTTTGTTAATAGGCTATATCTTCATTACCTAGAGATATAATTAAACAAAAAGTAGTCAAAACACATCTAACAGAACATAGCCTAAGTTGTTTATTTTTAACAACATTGTGTTCTTATTTTGTTTAATTAACGAAATGTCAATCTTCATCTTTATAACAGAAGATACAATACAAAAATCTTCAAGATACAGCCATATACAATCTTCACATGTATAACGGATTGTCACCTTATAAACAGTCCTTTGTGTGGTGGAATAAGCAATGCTATATAGAAATGTTACCGGTATAATTTAAACTTTATTTTATTATTTTATTTGTTCATGAACTAATTATGCTAACTCAACTAATTTAATGTAAAGAGCTTGATAAAATTACTAATTAAATAATGTCAAATATTAAATGTAGGCTATTGATTAGAGTTGCCATATACTAAAGGATTTTTCTAAACTAGTAGTAATTTATTTAAGCAATTAGGACTAATCACACGTTTATATTCAATCCTGGGTGTATATATGGCTATTCCGCGCTCAAGCGCATAAAACTTGCTGCAAAGCACCGGCAAAAGTAGGCTAATAAATGCGCCTTTCATACGGACAGGATCACATAATCAGATGGTAGCCTACCGTATTTGCTTTTGATTGGATTTTTTTTCGTTGGTGGACATTTTTATTTTATTTATAAACTTTATATAGATAGTTATATTTCTCATGTCTGTGAGGCTAACTGTTTTTCGGTTCATTTTTTAGATGCGCTCCAATTCACAGAGATCAAGAAAGCGCGCCCTGCTCGTTTTCTTTTATTTTACAAAAGCACAACGTTTTCTTGTTGTTGAGAGTTTACACAAATAAAGTTGCGACTGATGTATTATTATTTTCTGTATGAACAGAAATGGAGTATTTAAGTTGTTTCCACTGTTGATAGGAAAATGCGAGTGATGGCACCGGCGCGTCCATGTGTGCCATGCAGTGCGCGCTCCACACTCCGCACAAACACTCGGATATGCGCTTAATAATAGCGAACATTTATCTAGGTTAACGTTAGAGCGAGCGGCCATGCCAGACTGATAAGTCCTTAATGTTTAACAAATCAAATTCTGTTGCATTTTATTGCGCCAGTTTGAAAAGGGCGGCTGAAACACTCTACTGATAAACGCCCAATGCTGTTTTTTTTTTCTTTAAACAAATTCGTTTAGTCTTTAAAATAAATATTGTTTGTGGGCTAATTAATGCCACAATAATTTGTTTATTTTATTGGCTACTTTTATTTTTCATTTTTGTTTTGCATTGAATACCATTTAAAGGATTTGCTGTGCACCGCAATGCCATCCTCCAAAGAAACGTTAAGAGCTTTATTTTCTTTATAATAAAGGGTTTCTATCGGAAAACGCTTAACGTGTAATTAAATGCATTGCGTTCATATTCTGGGCTCATCTGCTTTTCTGTAGGATAGTATGGTTTATTAATAAGGTGTGTACAGCATTTGATCTTTATCACTGAAGTAGCCTATTAAGCCACATTAAGCTTTTTCTTTATGCTTAGCCTAATATGCAATTAAACCTATTTTTTACAGTCTATGAATTAAACACAATGTTCGTATTCTGGGCTCATCTGCTATTAATAAGGTGTGTACAGAATTTGATCTTTTAACATGAATGTCCGTTGGGGGCTGCTATTTCTTCAGCTTTTTGAACGTATGATAAAGACATGATTGGCTATCAATTTTATGTGGATAAAGGCATATTTTGTACATGACTACACACGTCCTTATAAGGCCAAGAAAATGTGTCGTTTTAATGAAATAAG
Organism: Rutilus rutilus; assembly: GCF_951802725.1. Lineage (NCBI taxonomy): Eukaryota > Metazoa > Chordata > Actinopteri > Cypriniformes > Leuciscidae > Rutilus > Rutilus rutilus. The sequence continues at coordinate 35,544,430 of NC_140219.1, forward strand.
ATCTCGTTATTACGACATAATTGAGTGGAAAAATTTATATGTATGTGGCAGCAATGCGTCACCGTAGTTTTTCATAAACTTCGATTTAAGAATAAAGAATTTTCCAAGCAAAATGATTAAGTCGACTATATATTGTACAGAGAAATTTGAGTCAGAAAAGTAAAAGAAGATATCAAAATTAGATAAATGTAGGCTATTGAGCCAAGTTGTTGAAACATTGTTGTTGCCATTAATGAAACATTGTAGGCTATAGCCTATCATTCCACAGAGAAGAGCTATGTGAGCAATTATAGAATAAATGGTCTAACGTTTCCGTTTCCATAAAGCAAAAGCTGCATTTTTCGTCTACGGTAGGCTATAAATTTAGAGATAATCTTGTTACAGGGGTAATAAATTATATTTCTTTTAATTTGTTTGTAATTAAAAATGTATGTGGGTTACTCCATGCTCTATTCCAATTAATATTTTCATACAAGGGGGACCATTTGTATCTGGAGGCAGGGATAGATTTTGCAAATAAAAGATTTGTATTACTTTGTTGTTAACTTTTCTGTCTAGAAAATATAGACCATTTATTGAAACACTGCTGTAGAAAGACCAACAAGTTAGAGCCTGTTTATGGAATATTCACTTCTTTTTTTTATTAAATCCAAGCAATTGGGTGATGACAAATTTAAAATTAAGAGGCTTTAATATTAAACAAAAATTCACTTTAAAGAAAAGCTTCCTACAAAACAAAACAAAAATCATGTCTCCCGATATAGCCTATTGCAAATCCAATCTTACTCATGCTATTCACTTTTCGTTATCAACATCGGAAAAATAACATTAGATTGGGACGACGTGTGTATCAGGCGTCTTATTAGGCGACGTACTGAGGGACGACGTGTGTATCAGGCGTCTTATTAGGCGACGTACTGAGGGACGACGTGTGTATCAGGCGTCTTATTAGGCGACGTACTGAGGGACGACGTGTGTATCAGGCGTCTTATTAGGCGACGTGCCTGGTTCAGACGTTATGATTTTTTATACATTTCTCACGTACGCCGTCGCCACGTCGCCGTAAGGTATACGTTACTACTGTGACGCCGCCGTGACGTCGCCGCCGGTCTGTCGTCTGACGTCTCTATCAATCCCATTCAAAAATAGACACGGACTGACGGCGACGGAAGGGTAGACTGCTCCTTCGCCTTCTTCAGGGTAGACTTAGAAAAGGCATTATCCGCTCGCCATACACACACACACACACACAGGACGACAGGAGCGTGTTATGACCAGCAGAAAACAGCTCGTCACAGCCTCAGACGTCTCACACACATGGACCGCCCACACTCTGTAATGTTTTCTCATTATATATTGCAGCATCAGCTCTTTTCAGTAACGAGTAATCAAACTAATTACTGTTTCCTCCGTTACAACGCCGTTACCGTTACTGTCAATAAAATGCGTCGTTACTATAACTGAAGCGGTTTTCATCCGAGTAGGCTCCCTCTCAGCCATAGGAGCAGTGCGCGAGAGAGACCGAGTGTGTCCGAGAAAGCGCTCGACAGGACAGACCGAGTGTGTACGAGAAAGCGCTCGACAGTGCGCGAGAGAGACCGAGTGTGTCCGAGAAAGCGCTCGACAGTGCGCGAGAGAGACCGTGTGTCCGAGAAAGCGCTCGACAGTGCGCGAGAGAGACCGAGTGTGTCCGAGAAAGCGCTCGACAGTGCGCGCGAGAGACCGAGTGTGTCCGAGAAAGCGCTCGACAGTGCGCGAGAGAGACCGAGTGTGTCCGAGAAAGCGCTCGACAGTGCGCGCGAGAGACCGAGTGTGTACGAGCAGCATAAATAAAGCTATTTATAAATAAATTACACATTTCAGCATTAGAATAATCTCTGTAGTAGGATTTTATTTAGTTTATATAACATAAACTCCAAAATAACCCCCAGGTAACATTCAAAGAAAACATCTTTGTTTGACCGGTTGTGAACACGTGTGGCAAAGACTAGAATTTGGCTAGCATTAAACATGCTAGTCTTTCTGTCGTGATGTCGTGAAGCATCGCAGACGCGACGTAGGTTGTCGCCCACTATGACACACTATACGAGATGAAACGATCGAATCTTGCGTCCCGACGCCCGTTGTTGTTTGCGAATCCCCACGACACCCTACGTCAAACGGATCGTGCCAAAATCGGGCTAAAATCGTGTAATCTGAACCAGGCATTAGGAGTGAGAATGGTTTGAGAAAAGACAGCTGCAATTAAATCCAGCACTGTTTTATTTCATCCTGCTGCAAGTGTGACACAGACATATCAACTGTGACTTAAGCATCTAAAGTGTTATTGTTTATCATATCCAAGATAGTCAAAATTACTCCACAAAAGAACAGAGATGAGACATATATGCTTTTATTCAAAGTGACTTGCGTTGCATTCAAGTTGTACATTTGATCAGTTTGTTTTATAATACCAAACTGCACTTTACAAAGAAAGCTTTTATAGGGATGCTTATAAAGAACTGTTAGAAAGCAACATTTCAAGCACCAGTTCTTCAGTCTCACTGTGAAAAAATAAAATAAATAAATCATGGTTTAAAAGCAAGTATTTACATCTATTCCACTGTCTTGGCCTTCATAGTGCACAGGAAGTGGAATTTGTGTTTGAAAGAACTGACAGCCAACAGTTACATAGTACAGGCCTGTAGTACATCCTTCAATGACACGCTGCCCTCCTGTCCTTACACAGTCAACCGTGTACACCCGGAAGCGGCGTGTACTTATGTAAAGGGTCTCCGTTGTCTGTCGGCCCAACTTATTGCAGATTTCTTTTATATTTTCTTGTCCTGGATGAAGGAATATATATGACTTCGGTCACAGAGTTTGTTGTACATTAGCTCAACCAAGCACTTCTATCACTGGTGTTAAATTGAGTTAAGAGAGCGTGTTTTCGCATGAATTGGCCTCTGACAGTCAGTGCTCTATCGCTCAGAGCCAGAATGAACAGGAGCGAGAGAAGAGCCTCAGATCTCATCCTGAGAAAAATAGAAGAAAAGAGCAGGTTGAGAAAGTAAAATCTAATAAGGTAGACTTACTTAGAGAAAGCATGCACACCAATTGCCTTTTCTATGACAAGCAGAGGTTTATTTTCAAGTTTACAGTCGTACAGTTTCCTTTTTTGCATCTTGAAATAAATATTTCTATTCTCTGTATCACTCTGTGTTGTGTTTGTGTAGAAGATAACTGAGCCTTTACTAATCCTCACTTTAGATGAGCTCACAGACATAGTGAACTGACCACTACTAGATGCTTTATAACTACCTGAATTAATCATGAATTACAGTAGGAATAGAATACGTTAATAAAGCATTAATTAACACACTGAGTAACTATTAATATATGTCTAAATAAGATGCATAAATAAAGTTTATTAATAATTTACTTACACTTTCTAAATGATCTTATGACCACTGACAACTCCTAAATAACTGCTTTGTAAATAATGTAATACTTAGAAATTGATCATTAATAAAGTATGAAAATACAATTATTAAACACATTAGATATGCTTATAAATCAAGAACAAAGCATTTATAGCTCTATTTTTCAAAATGCTTACGAATGTCTATTAAAGCTTTATAAATGAGGAATTGACTTTTTAGTGATGCTTAACTAATGATTCAAAGCGTGCAGTTATTATAAAGTGTTACCGAAAAGTCTATTAAGAATTGCCCCGCCTCAAAAACTGCCTTCATTTTGTATTTTTGTATTTTGCTTGACAAAACAGCAGTCAAACCCATCAATTACTCTTAACTTGAGAGTTTTCTTAAGAGTTTTCTGAGTAAAAAGGCATAGTATGTGAATACAGTATTATAGATTACTAGAATTTTACAGCGTAGTATGAGAGCCATGAGACTATTGTACATGAAAAGTGAGTATCATTTTCAGTATTGTAACTAGGTAGTTTCAACCAGATGACACACTCTCTTAACAGCAGGCAACCCATGTAATGTTGTTGACAGTACATGATTGATTAGCATGTCAAGCAAATCGTGCATTCATTTTTAATAAATGAATATGTACTGTTGAATGTTAACTTTTAACTTTACTAGGGTTAATTAAACACACATGGTGGAAAATGAAAGTCACTATCTGAGTGTGATTCATCAGATCAAGTCTCAAATGCTGCAGGATCTTTTCTAATAATTTATTTTCCGTTATAACTTCTCAAACCTCGATGCGTTTGAATCAGCTGGTGTGTTTAAGTGGTTTTTAGTGAATGCATGAAGTCAACACAGATGTAGAGACTCACATTAACCAACAACATGATCCACTAATTAACCACAAACAAACAAAATACTGACTTTTCTTCTTCAACAAGGGAACATTATTACATAAATCAATTATAAAGTAACCCACTTTACTCGTGTTTTAGAGATCAAGCCATAATTACAAAGAAACAAACTCAAATAATGAAAAACTGTGCATAAACAAAATAACTAGATGCATATCAATAATAAATCTATATATTAGACTTCAGTGTTTCAGTCATCTGAAGAGCATGCAGATTTACCTGTTCTGTTCTTGAGCTTGTGTAAATAACAGAGAGTCTCAGTCTGAGTTTGAGTACGGAAAGCATCAGCTGTGTCTGAGAAGCTCACTGGACTGATATTTATTAGGCTAAAAAGAGAGAGGTGTGAAAACGCATCATGTTTCTTGGAAATGCAGCGCCAACACATTTCTTAAAATGAGTGGTATCGTGTCTAATGTGGATGGTTTAAAGGCATCTGTGCACATCACACTAAACAAGCTGAGGTCTTCACACTTAAACCATGTGGTTAAAGGAGCCGTATGTAAGATTGTGGCCAAAACTGGTACTGCAATCACTTTCAAATTACTGTAGAGCGGCGTATCCCCTCCCCCTCCTCCCTGACTCCAGGTTGCCAGTTAGGCTGCAGGATCCAGCAGGAACGTTTGTAGCTGCAGCTGTGGTAACTAGAGCAGAGCTGGCAACCCCGATGCCGAAACTCTACTGACTTCGTGATTGGTAGATAGGTGGAGGGTGGCGCTTCAGGCCAAAACACAACATGACAACATCAACATCAGTTGAGGGCTGCAACTTCACTTTTATAATGACAATATTCTGGCCGGACTACTGTTGTCAGTGATATAAGTATTTGAAATGAACATGATTTCTTAATGTCTAGTGACATATCAGGGCCATTTTATAATTAATTGAAATACATTTCTTACATACAGCTCCTTTAACACTTGATGAGTCTGTGTTTAACTAGACAGAGTCAAAGTGCATGAGTACCAAAAAAAAAAAGCAATAGTCTTACAAAGACATTTCTTTTGGTGCATGTTTCAAGTGGTGTAGAAGTTAAAGTTAGTAACTGGAAAGTTGCAGGCTTGATTTCCTGATCATCCTCAAAACAGCAGAGGGACAGCAGACTGGTTTATGTTTTTTTTTTTTTTTAAGATCAATCACCTCAAATACCTTTTTAACTTTTGATTAGTATGCACTTAGAAATATTATAAAATACTTTTGTATTGATGTTTCAAATTCATCAACATGCTACAGGAAAATGCTTTTAGAAAATCAAGGTTTTGTGAGGTTTGATCTGAACATGATTAGAGCCAGTTTTGTTGAAGAAAACTTTGTTATTGGTGACAGTATTGAAATTAGTTCAAAATGGTGGCAAGGCGTAAAGTATTCTTAGAAATATATGGAGAGAAGAATCATGAATTTAAGGACAAGTTATTCCAAAGATAGAGTCGTGCAGGGCCTGCTTCACTGCGTTATGTGAGTAAGTGCTGTTCTTTATAAATGAAGCACTTCAGAAATAGTGGAAATTGCATTTATTAGGATTAATGGGATATTATAAAAAATAATCCAAACTATAGCCTAGCCTACATATTTTAAAGGGCACCTATTATGCAAAATTCACTTTTACATGGTGTTTGAACATAAATGTTGAACATAAACCACCCTATAATGATAAAAATCCACCCAGTGCTTTTTTAAAATCTCCATAAATCATAAGCACTGTCTCAGAACAAGCCGTTCTCAGATTCGGGGCAATGTGACGTCACTTTGCACAGGCCCCTCTCACGACTGTTGATTGACACTGCAGTTTGAGCCTAGACCCGCCCTGAGTGAGCTGGACACACAGTCCGCCATTGTTTCCACGCTGGAGCAGCTGTAGACAGGAATGTCTCCTATGCAATTGAGGTGTGTTGTTGTTGGATGTAAGAATGAACATAGCAGTCTTCATTTACTCTCGCTGTTACTCGAGGATGGATCAGTACAACTGGTCATGATCCAGCTTACGGTCTCCGGAATTCTAATTATTGGACAAAAAACTTCCTCACGTAATAATCTAGAATATTGTCTAACACTTGATGGCTGCTCTGTCAAGTCTTCGTCGTCGGTTAGGAACCTGTGTGTTTGTGTGTGTGTGTGTGTGTGTGTATGTGTGTGTGTGGATAGACAACAAGGATTTCCTGTTTTTCTGACTTCCTTTTCTGACCTTATACTTGCCTCAAGTTGCATTTTGGGACATACATGCATACATGTGTACATATCATACTTGCCTGTTGAGAGAAGTTTATTTCAGCATCATATAAAATAAACAATAATGATAATAATAATATTAAAGCAAACACAGCTCTGGTATCGGAATAGTATCGGTATCGGCCGATATCCAAATTCAGGGATCGGGATCGGATCGGAAGTGAAAAAATGTGGATTGGTGCATCACTAATAATAAAAAAAATGTGTGTATGTATATATATATATATATATATATAAACAAATCTTTTTTTTTTTCTTTTTTTTCTACAGAAGTAAACGCTCTCGGTTACTGACGTAACCTCGGTTCTCTCTAGATGAGGGAATGAGTGTTGCGTAAGCTAGCTTACGCTACGGGAAAATCCCTTTTCTCGAGAATACTGAAGCCAAAAAATTATCCTTAATTTTTGCATTAATTTAAAACGCATTGCTGCATAAGCAGACCTAGGCGAGACAGCTCGCGCGCCTATTGGTTGCTCTGCAGCAACTGCTGCAACCTATCGAGGGACTGCCCGTGACGAAGCACCAATGAGGGCGCGGGCGCCCGTGCACGTCACGTCCCGCCAGAATGGGCGTGGCTTAAGGCTACATAAGCAGAGTCCAGATAGGTTGTTCTTTGGTTTTTCATACTGAAGCGAAACCAGAAGTAGCACAAGCACGGCAGGGTTACGCAACACTCGTTCCCTCATCTAGAGAGAACCGAGGTTACGTTAGTAACCGAGAGCGTTCTCTTACGAGAGTACTCTCGTGTTGCGTAAGCTAGCTTACGCTACGGGAACCCAATGTAAAACGCTGTGCGTGCTAGTAATGTCCACACATATATTCCCAAGGCATGTGCCCAGGGATACACATAAAAGTGGAAATATCTGGGCCGACCGGGGTGGGCCTAAGAATATAATTAACCATTCCTGAGTAGAGGGAATGGGTGCTAGTATTGTACACAGCCGGGATAGACATCCGTGGGCTGAACCTCATAAGAATGATTTAATAACTGCTTTGTCAGTCAGAAGACATCTGAGCCCGAGGGACAGATGTGAGTGTATAATTACAGTCAGGGGGAACAAACAGCCTGATCTGTCGATCTAGTTTCCGTGCCGACAGCACGTACATAATATACAGTGTGCGCAGATCTGAGTCGAGCAGAACAGTATGTGTTATGTTAGACTGACAACAGTTTAGCCTTTAAGGCGGGAACTTCCAGGTTATAAAACCTTATAAATGTAGACGGAGAGGCCCAGCCTGCCGCCATACAAATATCCTGGAGTAAAACTCCGCTGGACCATGCCCACGAAGAGGCCATGCCTCTGGTGGAATGAGCTCTGATGCCCAGAGGACATCGAAGGCCCTTAGACCTATAAGCTAGAGCGATAGCATCAACTATCCACCTGGATATGCTCTGTTTCGACGTGGCCACCAAACAAAACAAGAGCTGTTCTGACTGCCTGAAGCAGCAGACCGTTCAAAATATATTCTTAATGCCCTGACAGGGCAGAGAAAATTCACATCGCCCTCACTATCAGATCTTGGGAGAGCTGACAGCGAAATGACCTGTGATCTGAACGGAGTGGAAAGCACTTTGGGGACAACCGTGTCTTGGTTTGAGGATGACCTTGGAGTCATTAGTCCCAAACTCAATACACGTAGCACTCACAGAGAGCGCGTGGAGGCCACCCACTCGCTTAACTGAGGCGAGAGCCACGAGGAAAACGGTCTTAACGAAAGATACCGCAGATCCACGGACTGAAGTGGTTCGAATGGTTCGCCCTTCATGGCATCCAGGACCATGGAAAGGTCCTAGACGGGAACCAGAGGGAGCCGGGGAGGGTTTAATCTCCTAGCTCCTTTCAAGAAGCGGGTGATGAGATAATTCCTCCCCAAGGACTGGCCATGCATAGGTTTTGTAAACGCTGCTATGGCTGCCACGTATACTTTGAGCGTGGAGAGGAACCTGCCCTCATCCAAATGCTCTTGTAGAAAGGAGAGAATCTCCGTAACGCCACAGCGTTGTGAATCTGTGTTTCGAGCCGAGCACCAGCCAGCAAACACTGAGCACCTAGAAGCGCAGAGCCGTCTAATAGAGGGCGCTCTAGCCTGTGTAATTGTGTTCAACACTCCCGCTGGGAGATCAGCGGGTACTTGTTGATGGCCCATGCATGCAGGGCCCATAAGTTGGGGCGCAGGTGCCAAATCGCGCCTCTGGCCTGGGAGAGGAGATCCTTCCTTTCCGAAATCGTCCACGGGGTCGTGCTCGCTAGCTACATCAGCTCCGGAAACCAACTTGGTTCCTCCAGAGTGGCGCCACGAGGACAACAGAGTATTCATTCTCCCTGATTCGCTTGATCACCTGTGGTAATAGCGCGATCAGGGGAAACGCATAGAGTGGGCGGCTGGGCCCACTTTATTCGTGAAAAATATTGGGCAGTGCGCGAACTCTGCTGATGCAAAGAGATCGATTTCCGAAGGTGTCCCATAGTGACTGGACTACCTGAGGGTGCAAGGACCATTCCCCGGGGAACAGTGTCTCTGGACAGCATGTCCGGACCCACATTCTGGCAGCCTGGCACATGCGCTGCTCTTAGGGAGCGCAGATTGTGTTGGGCCTACACGAGGAGGCGTTCTGCCAGCGAGTGGAGGCTCCGTGACCCGAGACCGCCCTGACGGTTTATGTAAGACACCACCGCCATGTTGTCCGTACGGACTAAGACATTGTATCCCTTTAGGAAGGGGAGAAATGTCCCAAGGCGTTCTCGAACGCTTTCATCTCCAGACAGTTTGTGTAAGCACTCTACTGGGCTGCCCACAGACCAAAAACTGGCCTGCCCTCGTAGAGGGTGCCCCAACCTGGGTTGGAGGCGTCTATCGAGATTACTTTTCGTTTCGAGACTGTTCCCAGAACCACTCCTGACTGATACCAGTCTGTCACCTTCCAAGGGTCCAGTGCTGTAACACAGTTCTGAGTCACCCTGAGGCGAACGCGGCCGGAGGTCCATGCTCGAAGCGGGATCTGCGTTTTCAGCCAGTGCTGGAAAGGGCGCGTGAAGCAAGCCCAGTCGAAGCACTGCCGAGGCTGAAGCCATAAGACCCAGCATCCTCTGAAACTCTCGAGAGGAAAGATGCTGCCGACCTTGAAAGACGCTACTGAGCGTTGAATTTGCAGCGCTGTGACGTCAGCCACGCTGTCATTGATACAGAGTCTAAATCTGTCCCCAGAAAGGATTTTTTTCTGGCTGGGAGACAGTGAGCTCTTGGTCCAGTTAATTTGGAGACTCAAATCCTGTAAATTGATGGGGCGCTATTTGAATCTGAAAATAGACGTCCTTCAGATCCACAGAGATAAACCAGTCTCTCGGACGAATTTGCGCAAAAATTTGTCTGGTCGTGAGCATTTTGAACGATCTCTGCATGAGGGTTTTGTTAAACCGTCTGAGATCTAGGAGGGGTCTGAGACCGCCATCCTTCTTAGGGATGAGGAAATACCTGCTAAAGAAACCTGACTCGCTCTGTGTCAGAGGGACGGTTTCTATAGGCCCCTTTTAAAAAAATTTTTTTTAGCAGTTTCGCAATCTCGGTGCGAAGTAGGTGTTCCACTTCGTCTTTCACCGTGGTTTCGACCCTGGCTCGAAAGCGTGGGGGTCTGTGAGCGAACTGCAGTGAATAGCCTCGTTCTATAGTGTTCAGTACCCAATCTGACACGCCCGGGATATCTCCCATGCTTTTATGCTTAAAGCTAGAGGGAGAATGGTGTTCGGGCTCTGGTCACTGTGTGTGGTACATAGCATACAGTGTTTGCTAGTGAGCGCGCGCTCATTGAGGCGCGCACGCTCTTCACACACGTAACACAATTTGTGTTTATTGATGGGTTCTCTGCACACAGAACGCATTTTATGTTTATTGACGGGGGCTCTGAGTGAGTGTGTGTCACAGAGCAACCCGTGTTTGTGAGTAGGGGTGAGCACTGTAAAGCGGGCACCTTTCTACATTTAAAACACACGCGGCGTGAGCCGGTTTTATTGATGTGGGCCGTGAATGAGATTTATCTGCGTTGCCGTGAAAACGCCGTTTTGGTACAGGCGAGCGGGTTGTATAACGGGCTCGTTGGCTGCAAAATAAACTCCTCCAGTCACCTCTGCTGTGGGAACTGTGAGAGCGAAGAGTTGTCGAGAAATGACGTAAGCTTTCATTAGCGCGAGCAGATAAGAGAGTGTCATGTGAGTCACGCGGGGGCAGGGCCGGCGTGGACTCACGTTAAAAACACTCATAATACTCAAGCCCCACCATAGAACAGGAGTGTGTGAGGGGCGGGTTCGCTTTCTGTACATAAGAAAGCTGGCCGCGAGCTCGGAGAAGAGTGCAGTATAATTTATATCTGCCGCAGAGCCGGGATAGAAACACGGGTCTCTGGTGCGAAAGCCTAGATTTCGCCACTGGGGGGAAATGACATAAGCTTTCAGTAGCGTGAGCATAAGAGAGCGTCATGTGAGTCACGCGGGGGGGGGCACCAGCGTGGGCTCATATGTTTAAAACGCTCATAGTACTCGAGCCCCACCATTGAATGAGGGGGCGTGAGGGGCGGGTCCGCTTTCTGTACGTAAGAGAGCTGGCCGTGAGCTCAGAGGAAAACTGCATAAGTTTTTATCTGCTGCCAGAGCCGGGATCGAACATGGGTCTCTGGCGCGAAAGCCTTAGATTTCGCCACTGAGGGGAAATGACATAAGCTTTCAGTCAGCGTGAGCATAAGAGAGCGTCATGTGAGTCACGCGGGGGGGAAACCGGCGTGGGCTCATATGTTTAAAACGCTCATAGTACTCGCGCCCCGCCATTGAACGGGAGGGCGCAAGGGGCGGGTCCGCTTTCTGTACGTAAGAAAGCTGGCCGCGAGCTCAGAGGAAACAGCATAAGTTTTTTACTGCCGCCAGAGCTGGGATCGAACACGGGTCTCTGGCGCAAAAGCTTTAGATTTCGCTACTGAGCCACAGGGGGAAACAACATAAGCTTTCAGTCAGCGTGAGCATAAGAGAGCGCAGGGGGGGAATCCGGCGTGGGAATTGGCGAGAAGATGGCCGGCTTCTGTCTGCGAAGCAGATGGCTCGTCCCGCTGAAAGGCTCTTTTGACGGCGCAGGCTTCTCCGGAGAACAGCGATGTGATGTGACCACTTCGCTGAAGAGATGAAAAATCAAAGAACAACCTATCTGGACTTTGCTTATGTAGCCTTAAGCCACACCCATTCTGGCGGGACGTGACGTGGTGCTTCGTCACGGGCAGTCCCTCGATAGGTTGCAGCAGTTGCTGCAGAGCAACCAATAGGCGTGCGAGCTGTCTCGCCTAGGTCTGCTTATGCAGCAATGCGTTTTAAATTAATGCAAAAATTAAGGATAATTTTTTGGCTTCAGTATTCTCGAGAAAAGGGATTTTCCCGTAGCGTAAGTTAGCTTACATAACACGAGAGTACTCTCGTAAGAGAACTACAACCAAGTATAACAAGGTACGACGTCATTGACAGGTGACAGTGTACGCAGTGCACGTCAACAAATAACTTGTTTAGTGATTGGAATTTATTCAAATTGACATATTTGTGACTAAATATATCCAAGCATCACGCTTGTTACATTAAACCATCCAGCTGTATTAATGACATGTGTTGCTAATTCTGTGTGAACCAGAGTTTCCACCAGGATTACTTCAGTATTGTGTACTTCAGTACTTATTTCCAATGAAAAAGTTAAATCTCCATCTCTCATCTCTAGCTCACAGGCGTCACTCAAAGAAACTGGAACTGGACTGCGGATATACAACAAGCAAGCAGCTGATTCATTTTGATATCTAATCTTCACTTCTTCATTTCAGGTGGATGTCATTCATTGCCATATGCATGTTTACTGCTAAACATTTCAGGTATTGACAACATGCTTGTTGCTATGGCTTATGTGGGTATTGGCAACATACTCGTTTAGGCCATCCAGGTAAGGGCAACATACTTGTTGTTTAAAGCTTTCTGGTATTGTTGGTAACATGCCTTGATGCCTTGGATCACTCAGGTAACTACAAAAGCATCCAGATTGCGCTGTCAGTTGGGTTGGGGGATATTGGCATATGGTTTTGTTTTGGGGGGTTATTGCTGCTCTCCCTGCTCTTATCATGCTAGACTGCATGGATGCGCAGGGAGTTCTCGCCCAGAACGGAACCATACCGCCAATCCAAACTGTATGCTAATTATCAATCGTATTTGACGGTAGTGGTCCTGACAGAACTAAAATAATTGGTTCAGTAGATTTTTAGCAAGATATTTATTTTATATTATAACCATTTCATTTATATTCTTTTAAAGAACTGAATGTTTTTCATCTTTAGTTAGTGTCAAATATATGTCATTAGAAAACCTCTGTTTCTCACTTCCACAAGGCCCCCGCAATCCCCATGCGCTCTGGAATGCGGAGGGTGGGAGGGAGTGAACTCCATGCTGATGCCTGTGACACACATCCTGATATACAGTGAGGAAAATAAGTATTTGAACACCCTGCTATTTTGCAAGTTCTCCCACTTGGAAATCATGGAGGGGTCTGAAATTGTCATCGTAGGTGCATGTCCACTGTGAGAGACATAATCAAAAAAAAAAAATCCAGAAATCACAATATATGATTTTTTAAATGATGTTTTATTAACAAGGTTCGGGAGGAGCACGTTCAGATAATTAACACAAGTGGAAAGCACTCAGCAATCAATGGTGAGAGGTATAAATACTCAGCAGTCTCACCTCATTCCATTGACAGTTTTTGCAGCAGTTTAGTAGCTTCTTCTCAGCTCTGCAGCCATGTCTCAACGCCCAAGCTCTTCCTCTGACGAAGAAGCAAACTTTGCCAGGGAGGCACCTGCGCATTCCACCGGTCCCACGACCATACCTCCTACGCCGGATGTTGCACCTGAGCGCCAGGCTTCTTCTCGCGGCCGCACACCGGCCCGAACAGCCCTGCGCTCACCAAGGCGCCGTGGCCAGTCTTCACCGCCCCCGGCAAGACTTCCATCTACTTCTCCAGCTTCCTCCTACCGCTCGGCCGTTCCGACGATCCCACCTATCGGGAAATGGACCGTAGCCGGATTAAGACAAGCACTGGGGAATTCAGACATACAAGCTTCGCGGAAAATGAACAAGGCGGAGCTGTATGATCTGTTCGTTTCCTTACAGTCAACTCCCAAGACGACCCACAGGCAGAGCAAAGCCCGTAGGGCCCAAAAATCGCCTGCCCAGTCACCACTATCGTCTTCCCGTACAGGATCCGGATCGCTTCGTCCACCAAGACGCAGCAACAGGCCTTCAGCGAGCCTGGGCCGCGCACCAGATTCCGCTATGGCATTCCCACCTCTCGATGAGGCCCAGCCCTCCACCATGGCTTCTGCTGCCACAGCGCAGCAAGTAGCCGGGCCCAGCGGCCTCCCCACAACCACTCAGTTTTTTACTCCAGCTGTTTCTAACCCTTTTCCTTTTCAGTGGCCTCCAGCTCCCGTCGCAGACATTAGCACGGGGCTATCACCGATAGCAGCACAGGCACATCCATTTCAACAGTCTCATCCAACAGGTTACATCCCCGCCCACTTTCAGTGGCCTGCAGCTCCAGCAGCTCAATCAAGCACTGGCCCGCCTCCGTTTGCAGCTCATTCATACAATCCTTTGTATCCTGCAATTAACTTTCCTTTTCAAGCCACAACAGGTCATCCAAGCGTGAGGCCGCCGCCGACATTCGCAGACCCGGCTCACGCCCTTCCCAGCTCTATGTTACAAAAATCACCTTATTCTCTGTTCACAGCAACACCGATGCCCGTGCCGTCCAACGCAGTCGCCATGGAACCACCACCAGTATCCCAAAACATTCGTGCACAGATCCTTTCAGGTGCGGATGTAGATCTTTCCTCTCTTCTCTCTCTACTCCCCTCAGCCGAACCTGACCATCAAATAGATTGTGGGGATTTCTCGGTCACCCTGAAAAACACAAACACTCACTCATCTCGCATTCTTTCATTTTCTGAGTTTTCAATTGCTTTTTCCCGCTACACTGAAATAATCTGTTCAGCTTTCCCCCACAGGCGGCGCGAACTAAATGACTACCAATCTATCATAGCCGAACTCGCGCTGTCCTATGGGGGTGGGCATTTTTATACTTACCACCGACTTTTTTCAGCCAAAAGTGCCGTGCGAGTCGCACAGTGGAACCAGTGCACATACTGGGGCGCACTCGACCAGGATCTTCACAGCAGGGTGTTTCTGGGCTGTAAAAACATCACTTGCGCAGTCTGCAGGTCAGTAACACACACGACCACGTCGTGCCCGAAGGTTAATTCTTCCTCTCTTCCCTACCCAGAAAAAAGCAACGCTAGATCCACCAGCTATGTGCCGCGTGCTGCAACCACCAGCGCAAGGCAGGACTCTGCTTTTGACGAAAGCAGGCAGCCTTGTAATTTTTTCAATGCAGGCAAATGCCAAAGATCGCGCTGCAGGTTTATGCACATCTGCAGCTTCTGTGGCGGCGCTCATGCTCGCATTGTATGTCCAGTTTTCAAGTCTGTGAATAAAAAATCTAAAAATTATTGGGAGACTCCCGTAAATATTTTGCGCATGCACTTTGAACTAGCTCATCACCCGGATGCCGAATTTACTGATTATCTGCTGTCAGGTTTGAAAAATGGTTTTAAGCCCGGCTTAGAATGTCCGCTTTCCCAAAACATCATATGTAAAAATCTCCAATCCGCCCTTATAGAACCTGAAGTCGTAGACAAACTGATCAAAAAAGAAGTTGAGTCTGGCTTCATGATCGGTCCATTCGACAAACCGCCATTTAATCTGTTTCGTATCAGCCCCATCGGAGTGGCTACAAGGAAATTCTCGGGTAAAAAACGTCTAATAATCGACTTATCAGCCCCGCATAATTCCCCGTTCCCAAGCATAAACAGCTTGATCCCTCTCGACGAATTTTCGCTCAAATACCACGACATAGATCAAGCTATCGATATGATCAAAATCGCAGGTCAGGGTGCTTGGCTCGCAAAACTCGACGTCACATCTGCTTTCAAAGTAATGCCCATCCATCCAGGTTCATGGCATCTTTTTGGAGTGCGCTGGCTTGGGAAATATTATTTCGCAGTACGTTTAACATTCGGATGCAAAAGCAGCCCGAAAATATTTGATATGCTATCAGAAGCCGTTTGCTGGATCTTGTCGAACAACTACGCAATTCCTTACCTTATTCATCTGTTAGATCAGTGGTTCCCAACAGGGGGGTCGCGGCCCACAAGGGGGTCTCGGCGAGCTCTCTGGGGGGTCGCGTCATATTTTGAAAAGTTTTGAGTAATGAGCATTCAAGTCGTCCGTAACTTTTTCTATGTTAAAAATGTACAAAATGTATATAATGAGCGAGTTCATCATGAATCCATCTTCCAAACCGTGTTTTTTTCTTATTCTGAATCACTATGGTACACCTATAATAAGTGTTTATATTGGGACTATTTAACACTGGTTCGGATCGCCGCCGCTACGGAGTAGTGGTACTTAACCTGCGTGACTCGTCATAGCCAAACACAGAGAAGTAATTCCGGCTCCAAAAGACGCATTATTCTGTTAACAAACGCATGTTTATTAAAGATCGCTATAGCGCAAAAAAAAAAAAAGGAATGCATGCTTTAAGGAGAACGATCATATTACATTAGCTAATTTTATCCATTACCTGGCCTGGCTGACCAAAAATGGGATTTTAACCATGACAGCCTTAAAAACCAAATACATATGGGCCAGACTGACCCTTGAGGATGATAAAGATGTCTTACCCTGTTAAAGATCTCTCCACGCATTGACCAAATTACTCACGACCAGCAGATCCTCACACTTTATATTGATAAAGCCTCACAAATAACATGCAAGTATTGTGGTCCCAGACAGCAGTAATTTTGTAATAGCCTATATATTCATTCTTTTTTTTTAACCTACACACCAGTGTGAATACTGATTTTTTTTTTTATTGCGATTCAAATAGGGCCAATTTATAGGCTACTCTTAGGCTTACGTTTTTAAATTACAAATGGCCCACTGATGTTTTTGTTATTGTATTTTCAATATTAGGCTATAGGCTATTATTTGTGCATAAACATATCTGGTTATAGTAATAAACATAGCCTACCGTTTGCTTGAAAACAACATATTTTGTCATCCTTGCTGCTAGCCAACAAGTGCGATAATATCATTAAATGTGAAGGGGGGCCCTAAAATATTTTCTTGGGAAAAAGGGGGTCTCAGACAATAAAAGGTTGGGAACCACTGTGTTAGATGATTTTCTAATAATCTCGCCTCCCGATGCTATCCCAGCTGCGCACCTCCTCACGGTGCAAAACGTTTTCTCAGAGCTAGGAATTCCTATCGCACAGGAAAAAACCATGGGCCCTGCAACATCTATCGAGTTCCTAGGAATTCATTTGGATTCAGACAAACTCCAAGCATCCCTCCCCAAAGAAAAAATCGATCGAATAATCCTCGTCTCTTCTACTTTCCTCGAAGAATCTAATTTTTCAAAACGCGAACTCCTGTCCCTGCTCGGACATCTAAACTTCGCAATGCGCATCATCCCGCAGGGCCGCCCCTTCATCGCGCATCTCCTCTCACTCGCGTCCTCCGTCCACTCACTAGAAGACCGCATTTCTATAACCCAAGCATGTCGCGACGAACTTGGGCTATGGATAACTTTTCTTAAACAGTGGAACGGCCTCTCTTTTTTCTACAACAACCTTGTTTCATCCCCCACCGACATCCAATTGTTTACAGACGCTGCCCCCTCTATAGGGTTCGGGGGTTTTTATCAAGGTCGTTGGTTCGCGGCTCCGTGGCCACCTCAGCTCCAGGACATATCTCAATCCTCAGCTCTATTCGAGCTTTACCCTCTCGTGGTAGCAGCTTTCCTGTGGGGAAAAGAATGGGCCGCAAGTAGCGTTTTAGTGCATTGCGACAACGACGCAACAGTGCATTGCATTAACAAAGGCCGTTCCCATTCACCCGCTCTGATGCCACTCTTAAGACGTCTCATCTGGATTTCGGCTTGCGACCAATTCATTATCATTGCTAAACACATCCCTGGGTCAAAAAACCAAATCGCTGACTCTCTGTCTCGTTTTCTGTTTCAGAAATTCAGGATGCTGGCTCCAGAGGCGGATCAATTCCCAACTCCAGTTCCTCGCTATTCAGAACTAATATTCCCGTAACCCATCCGTTAAAACCTCTGCTTGACGCATCACTCGACACTATCCTCCAAGCAGTATCTCCCAGGACCCTTCAATCCTATGTTACTGCTTGGAGATGTTTTAAAACGTTCCATGTCTCTTATAACTTGCCTTTCCCTGATTTTTCTCTTCTCTCAATCACCTCTTTTATCTCCTACCTTAATATCTCTAAGGGCCTGCAAGTTGGGTCCATCAAAAGTTATTTAAGCGGCATCCAGTTTTTTCATAAATTGATGTACGGCGCTCCCTCCTCTGAGATAAACAATTCACAAACCTCACTCCTGATTAAAGGGATTCAAAGATCCCAGCCTACCCGTCCCGACGCCAGGCAACCTATAACGCTAGACATTCTCACCATTTGTATTCGCGCCCTTCGCACAGGCTACCAAACTCTTGATATCGCTCGCACACTCGACGCCATGTTTATCTTAGCCTTTTTCGGTTTTCTTGGATGCTCAGAACTCGCCATCTCTTCCAAATTTGATCCAAAAATCCATCCCACCATCTCAGACTTATCAGTACTAGATGGCGAAACCATTTCATATTTGATCAAACAAAGTAAGACTGACCAAACCAAAAAAGGTCACTTCATCTACATTTTTAACCTCGCTTCGCAAATCCAACCATACCAGTCAATTCTGGCATATCTGCAATGGAGAAGTTCTCAGGCTAAATCTCCTCTGGAACCCCTGTTCTTAGATGAATCCAAAAAACCCGTGACACGTTTTTGGTTCCAGAAACACCTCAAATCCGTTCTCCAACAGTCAGGCGTTCCAGCAAAGAATTTTTCAAGTCACTCATTCCGCATCGGGGCAGCAACTTCAGCAGCCCAAAAAGGCCTCTCCCAACAGCAGATTCAAGCCCTTGGGAGATGGTCCTCCGATGCTTTCCAAAGCTACATCAGGACCAACCGGTTCCATATTAAAAAAGCTCACCAAACCCTCATCGAGTAAGAAAAAAAAAAAACTCTTTCTCTTCTTTACCGTCTCTTCTTTACTGTCTCCTCTTTCTGTCCAGCGAGCATTGGTCTCACAGCGGACGGAGTGAGAACTTCCCAGTAGAGCACTTACATTTTCTCTTTCATCCAGCGATGCAGTATGAGAAACTCCTGGGCAAGCACTCACCTTCCTGTTTCCTTTCCGTCCAGCGAGCATTGGTCTCACAGCGGACGGAGTAAGAACTTCCCAATGGAGCACTTGCGTTTTCTCTTTCATCCAATGATGCAGTGGGAGAAAATCTCCTGGGCAAGCACTCACTTTCCTGTTTCCTTTCCGTCCAGCGAGCATTGGTCTCACAATGGACGGAGTGAGAACTTTCCCAGTGGAGCACTTACGTTTTCTCTTTCATCCAATGATGCAGTATGAGAATCTCCTGGGCAAGCACTCATTTTCCTGTTTCCTTTCCGTCCAGCGAGCATTGGTCTCTCAGCGGACGGAGTGAGAACTTTCCCAGTGGAGCACTTACGTTTTCTCTTTTCATCCAATGATGCAGTGTGAGAAAATCTCCTGGGCAAGCACTCATTTTCCTGTTTCCTTTCCGTCCAGCGAGCACTGGTCTCACAGCGGACGGAGTGAGAACTTTCCCAGTGGAGCACTTACGTTTTCTCTTTCATCCAATGATGCAGTGTGAGAAATCTCCTGGGCAAGCACTCACTTTCCTGTTTCCTTTCCGTCCAGCGAGCATTGGTCTCACAGTGGACGGAGTGAGAACTTTCCCAGCGGAGCACTTACGTTTTCTCTTTTCATCCAATGATGCAATGTGAGAAAATCTCCCGGGCAAGCACTCACTTTCCTGTTTCCTTTCCGTCCAGCGAGCATTGGTCTCACAGTGGACGGAGTGAGAACTTTCCCAGTAGAGTACTAATGTTTTCTCTTTTCTTCCAGCAACGCAGTGCGAGGAAATCTCAGAGGCAAGCACCCACCTTCCTGTTTCTGTAAACTACAACCGCTCCCGTTTACAGACCAACAGGGGACGTCAGCCGGGCAGGGAGCCACCATTACGGGCCTTCCCGGTCAAGCATCCAGGCCTTCTTGAGATGCCAGCCCGCCAACTCGGCACTCATTTGGGGGATCTTTAGTCCGGCGGCTGTCCTCTGCTTTAGCTTTGGGGGGAGTACTCTGGGTTCGGGCTGAACTCCGAGCTCGGAGCCCTCCCTCCGGACAGCACGCCATATACGCATTAAACTTACCCATTCAAATTATATGTAAGTGTGAACTCGTGAAATGATGTTTTATTAACAAGGTTCGGGAGGAGCACGTTCAGATAATTAACACAAGTGGAAAGCACTCAGCAATCAATGGTGAGAGGTATAAATACTCAGCAGTCTCACCTCATTCCATTGACAGTTTTTGCAGCATCCCTCCACCACCCCTTCTCCACACTTCTAGTACTAAACACTTACATACGGGGGAGTACTCTGGGTTCGGGCTGAACTCCGAGCTCGGAGCCCTCCCTCCGGACAGCACGCCATATACGCATTAAACTTACCCATTCAAATTATATGTAAGTGTGAACTCGTGAACTATTTATTTGTATGATACAGCTGCAAATAAGTATTTGAACACCTGAGAAAATCAATGTTAATATTTGGTACAGTAGCCTTTGTTTGCAATTACAGAGGTCAAACGTTTCCTGTAGTTTTTCACCAGGTTTGCACACACTGCAGGAGGGATTTTGGCCCACTCCTCCACACAGATCTTCTCTAGATCAGTCAGGTTTCTGGGCTGTCGCTGAGAAACACGGAGTTTGAGCTCCCTCCAAAGATTCTCTATTGGGTTTAGGTCTGGAGACTGGCTAGGCCACGCCAGAACCTTGATATGCTTCTTACAGAGCCACTCCTTGGTTATCCTGGCTGTGTGCTTCGGGTCATTGTCATGTTGGAAGACCCAGCCTCAATGATCCAGGTTATCAATGTTAACTCAGGGTCATACGAAGACCAACAACTGAAGAAACGGGAGGGAGAACGTGCCGAGGACGAGAGAGAGGATCCACGCCTCACGAACGCCTTAAAGGAAGCGAGATGTTACTAATGCTTCTTTTCCCAATACAATTTTCCAACCATCTTGCATAACACTTACCGAGAGAGGATATCACCCCACATATCATTTTCACAGGCTACCGTTTACAGCAGATTTTCAGAACCACCGATTAACTGGGGTACAGGAAGCAACACAGTAACAGTGACATAGCGACCCACGATACCGCACACCATCATAATCCACCACTGGATACAGAGACAGATTACACACCTGAAGGGTGAGCAGTCGCCTACTCTGCGCTGGTGAAATGCGCCAAGGGAAAGTATGAGGTAAACACTATAATTCAAGGAAACGACAACACATCAGAGGTCTAAATATACGATTTAAACAAGCCGCTACTAGCACATACCTGAGGCGCTAGTCAATGACGCAAGAGGGGGGGGAAAGACGTGACGTATCTCAGGGTACAGCCAACCAGCATTAAATAGCCCATCCTCCACCCTGATAGGTCACCGCATATGTCACTCACTTAACTAGTGCTGCGTTCCAGTCCAAAATTGTCATGCCCTTCACTCGCAAACTTCCCTCCGTCTCGTTCACTCGGATGTACGTCATTGCGAGTGCTCACTACTGGCGGAAACTGCAATGGGCTAAACTGGAACGTCCTAAGCCCTTGATCACTTGGAATCAGCTGTGGAGTTGATTTATTATTTACATTTTTTTTTCCCTTTAAGAATTTGTTTAATGCAGCATCCAAATGTTTATAGGTGTGTTTGGGTTGTTTTAAATAAAAAATATATATAATTAATATATCATAGAGTTGTCTGTTGTGGTGGTGATTAGATGAGATATGTGGTGACGTCACAATCGTACTGCATTGTGGGACATATAGGTGCCTGAAGTGTACATTTGAAGCAGACTCGCTCCCTCGGTCAAAATCGAGGGAACGAGGCTCTGTCCATATAAACTTCACGAAGTGGAACGCACTTCAAAATGGCGGCAGGGATTCGCCCGAGGGGAAGTGCTTAGGGAAGTTCGCAAGTGCGTGTCTAAAAGTGGACTAGAACGCAGCATAGTTCTGTCACACTGCACACCACTGACGTGTAGGCCTACGCGATCAACTACAAGTTGTTCCACAACTGCTGCAGTGCCATTTACACTACTACAGCTCGGCTTTTCATTATCAACATGGTTTAAGTTACTCACTAACCCTAACGCTCTCACTCTCCTCCAGTCCACTGTCCTGACTCGTCTCAGCCACCGGAGCTTCGTCCAAGCCTGACTTTTCCTCTGCTGGTTTCTGCTTCAACTCCACATCTTTGTGCACCGATGATTCCTCCGTCTCACCACTAATCTCGAATCTTCCCTTCTGCCGAAGTTTTCTTTTGAGGGCACGAGAGTCTTTTATGTCCGAACTAACGTTACCCACATTCAAAACATCGCAAACTCTCCGTACTTGCAAATATCAGATACGAACTATCGCCATCTTCACTCTAAACGACACATCCAGTAATTTATCCGGAGAACTCAAAAACATGAACACTTGTCTCCTAAAAAACAGCACATGTTTAAGCGCAGGATTTTTACATCCACCGGTTTAACCTCGCTTACAACTTTTCTGAATCTTGCAAGTTCTCTCACAATGACCGCATTCTCAATGAACGGAGGGACGTTTGAAATGATCACTTTCGTAGCCGGAGCAAACAGCGGAGTGGTATTAACGAAAATTTATTTCACCCACAAACCGTTCTCAATAACCTTGTTGACCAATGCTTCTGTTTTAAGAAAAACAACTACGGCTTTATTCCTTCTCGAAGCCGAGACGATATTTGCATAGCCTAACTGCTCACCAACCGCTATCACAACATCTCCACCTGTAGCGCTGGCCTCTGGCACACGCCTGAACCCGTGGGGATTTCTTTAAGACTGCAAGGGAAGCTCGGCTTCCCCAATAATGTAAAAAAATTGCATGGTCAAATATGTACTATTTTGTTAACATTTGACTAAAAATGCGTTAGAAAACGTTAATCTCAAAGACGAGTTCGTTCAAAATCAGCTACATACAGCAGGTCGGCTGACTCGATTTCCTTCTCATACATTCCCGTAGCGTCACAGTGCATTTCCCTGTTGAAGCCCAGCGTCAGTGACTTCAGTGGAGCTGCTCTGAACAGTTTTTTTCAGCGCTTCGAAACTAGACGGTCATTGGATAAATGCTGCGATTATGTCCCGCAGCGGAGGCTCAGCTTCTCTGGGGGTGAATGAGGAGTGGGCTGGCCTGGGGCACGTTCAAGTTCAAAACGGTGCGCAACGTTTTGCTACGGTTTCCGGGTTGAACATCATGTTTCCTGGAAACGGCGTGCACCGGTGTTCAACGGGGTTTGAGATACGTTTTCTCTTGTTTGGTGGGTGTGTCAGAACTGCAGTCCAATCAGCAGCAACATGTATATAAAGCACGTGGTATTAAAGTGAACTCGCACAATGGGTTCAAGAAAAGTAATTTACAAATGTGTTTGATGCAGATCGGTATACGCAACAACTGAGGATATTAGAAGACATGTTTGTCGTAAGTTTTATTGTAAAAATATAGGATATCAAAATAATGATGTAGTTGTTTATATTTTTGGCTTCATTGCAAGTGTATGACATTTGGTATAGAAATAAACAATGGTAATTAAGTGCTTTTCCTAAAAATGAGAAAGAAAATACAGGGTATTAAAACAGTATGACCTACAAATAAAGTCAGTGTGTGAGGCTAAGTAGATGTGCTTTAGTCTGAATTAGGTAAGATATCGTGCTTCCATTTCAGTTTCAGCAATCCCTTCACTCGATTGGGATGTTCTCTTTTGTTCTGGCCGGCAAGTGCAGTAACTGTAACATCAGGCATATTTTGTAGTATTAAACACATATTTATACCGACTTCATCAGGCTCAGAAAATTCTTCACAAAGAAAACAAAGAATGGCCTTCTCAGCTGCCATAGTTGCAACTCTTGCATCATCAGAACAGTGTGTTCAACGCATCACCGTTTCTGTTTAAAAAACGTTGTGCAACGTTTTGTCGGGGGTGAACACAGCCCTGGACTCCGGGCTTCTGCGTGATGATTGGAGGGTCTGTCGAAAGGCTGCATCTCCTTTTGATTGACAGCGATTTCATACAATAAAAAGTCGCCATTGAGAGGACACTGGTCAAGTCACTGTGACCCTGTCGTACCAACTGGCGTCTTTTCCAGAGCATTTTCTGAAAAGGAACATAGAATTTACGTATAAATAAATGGACAATTTTTATGATGTAGGCTGAAAATGAGCTTCCCGTCTTTGAAAGACCAGCAGCCGCCACTGGCCTGAACCCACGGCGGAGGAATAATGGCGTCCTTCACCTGTGGACGACACACCTGACGCCAGGTGACCCGCGCACGCTAGGCCTACTTACTGGAACCCTAAATTAAACTTTACAAAGAATAAATTAATAAAAAAAATCAAGAAATAGAAAAGAAAAAACACACAAAAGAAAATATAAAGAACAGCGCACGATAGAAACACGCTCTCACACACACACCCTCCTCACTCCCAGCATGCACTCAGAGAGAGAGAGAGAGAGAGAGAGAGAGAGAGAGAGAGAGAGAGAGACACATATATACTGATGGTCACATACAGGGCGCTCGCGCATTAATCTTCATCAGTCGTTAATGTGCTCCTCTCAGTAATTAAGACACAGATGTAAGTGTGGAAATAATTATGAATGTGAGATACTGACTTTGTATTTAGAGGATTGATACAAATACAGAAAACAAATATTTTAGTTACTAATTGATTACTTAGGCCATATATCTTGAAAATGAAAGATACAGTTTAATTTAATCAGAGAAAGCCGATTGACAAAGAGTATTGACACAAACACATCAGAAACACATTAAATAAAAGGCAAATTTACTTAAATGAAAAGTTACTATAATATTTAGAATGTTCTGTGATTGTTAATAAAAGATAAACATAAACATCTGTCAATTTCAGGCCTATTAAATAAAGATTTTTTTTTTTTTTTTTTTTTTTTTTATACTGTATGCTGAATGACTATAAATACAAATTTCATCCCCAGAAATGTAAAAAAAATAATAAATATATCCAACAAATAGAGGCATCAGTTTCAGTGTTGGTCATACTGGCCTTCATTCTAGTACTGGAGTTCAGCA
Organism: Rutilus rutilus; assembly: GCF_951802725.1. Taxonomy (NCBI): domain Eukaryota; kingdom Metazoa; phylum Chordata; class Actinopteri; order Cypriniformes; family Leuciscidae; genus Rutilus; species Rutilus rutilus. Next base: position 35,569,400 of record NC_140219.1, read on the forward strand.
AACATGTAAAAGATCTGTCTTAATGTCTTTAGCTGCAATCATTTGGAGATTCACATGAAATTGCAGTATTTAATGTTGGGTGTGATTAATCTCAGTGTGTGGTTAATTCATTAATCTGTTTAATCGGTCGACAGCAATAGTTTCTGCACATTTGATATGGTCAAAATATTATTTCATCACGAGTCCATCTTAGCAGACCAGCTCAGACTAAACTGGTCCTGTCGGGTTGAGATGTTGAACACTGAGATTCTGCCTGCAGACCAGCACACACACGAGAGGGTCTGAAATCAGTCTCACACTCAACAAGAAATGAGGAATATGCCAAACATGAAGAGACTGAGGAAAATATGGAGCAAAGAATAAGAAGAGACCGAGTAAAACATTGGGCAGTAAAAGCACCAGCAGAGTGAATATGAACACAACCCAAATATGACGATCTGGTTTTCTGGATGTGTGAGAGTGACGATCAGTACAACACAGAGCACAACTAGATATTATCCATGTGATCACTGATATGATGAACACTGAAAGAGCAAAGAAATTATAATTAAACAAGAAAATATAACCGATAATGATACAGAGAAACACCAGTATGTAGAAAGCGATGAAACAGGGTGAGGAGAAAACTGAAGCAGTGTACAGTGGATATTTCACTGAGAGAATTCCCTCTAGCGCCACCAGCTGGTTCAGGACGAGACCACAGAGTCTTGATGAGGACCATAAAGATACAGAAACACGAAATGTCCAATCTCCATTCCTGTAAAACTCATTTAAGACCAGTAGTAACAGTATATAGGGACTGAAGAAAATCTCAACACAGTCAGTGAGGAGGAGGAGGAGGATGAAGGCTGAAATACGCAGTCCATTCTTTCTGTGATGAATTAGATCTCTGGCAGACCAAACAAGAGCTGGTAGACCTGCACACACACTGATGATGATGAAGATGGACCATCTGACATTTATCTGTTGCAGGACCAGATCATATGTATTCCATTCATATGTATAATTTTCCATATTCCAGTCTGTCTTTGATCTGTTTGTGATATCCAGCTGAAAATATGTAATTAAATAAATGAAAAAGTGAAAAATTAGTGTCTGCTGAATAAATGCTGAGCAACTTTCAGAAGTCACAAAGCTCATTCCAGCTGAACATACAACTGAGAATATTCAGACTTACATTACATGAAATATACAAAGTTTTATCCTTTATTGTGTACAAATACTGCACATACATGTTCCCAGATAAATGTGAGTGTATGTTCAGACACACACACACACACACACACACACACACACACACACGGAATGAGTTACACCAGATTTCTAGTTCCCAGCATGCTTTGCTTCTGACTGTTAAAGGAGAGCAAATGTTAAAATGAAGTGTTATTTAATGTTAAAAGGATAATAGGATCTGTTAGTGTTTAATGCTCTATTATTTTGGAGTTTCTGGTGTGTGTGTGTTTGGGGTCATTGTGCTGAAGAGTAGAGCCTGTGGTTCGGTTGACGATTGGCCGAACATTATTAAGACTATAATTACTATATTTTAAAAGTAATGTCTGTGCTCTCTTCAACACAGTGATAGTCTCTTGGCTAAATACTTTAGTACATGCAGGTGTGCTTGTGCCTTTGAAAATATGAAACATTTATAATGTAAATAATGAAAATATATTATAAATATATTACATTATATATTTCTCTACATATGTGTGTGTTTATGTTGCATGACTAAATATATCTGCAATATATTACACATGCAGTACCATATCTGATCACATATACATCTATATATAATGAAGTGTATTACTGAATATAAAATTACATACATTATGATATATTAGTAAATATATTGTCACATTTTTCGATATATAAAAAGCAGCAAAAAAAAAAATATTTTCAAATATACTGTTAAACCATTTCATATGTGGTCATTCATATATAGGGAATTATATATTTTCATAAGGGTAGTCTGTATCACATCATGTCAGTTCATCTTTAATAACTAAAAGTGAAGTAAAATAAACAACCATGTCTTACCTAGATATATTCAGGAGATTTCTGCAGCGCTCATGGCATAAGAACGTTTGCAGTCTTGCTGGATTTCTTCTCTCGTTCTGTCTCTGTTTTTGCTCTTTCTTCTCTTTTCTACTGCTGGTTTCTGGTTTATCTGCTGGTTTCCGGTTTATCTGCTGGTTTGATCTCAGATCTCACATCTGAGCTCTGACTGTGGTTTCAGTAGGAACACGGATAATATCTACCTAAACCATTTTTACTTAAATGTTTAAAAGCTTTAAGTGAAATTATATAGCACCTCTGTAAATGTAGTGTATAAAAATGAAGTCTTTCCCCATGATTTTCCGTCATTCATTAAGTTTTTTTTATTAAGTTTTATTATCATACTGGGAATTTGTCCTTAGTTAGTGCACACACACATTAGGAGCAGTGAGTAGTGACATTTCCTACCATTCTTGAGAATGGAACCTGCGACCTTTGTGTTACAAGTCTGACTCTCTAACCATTAGGCCCCCAATAGAGAAAAGATCATATTAATATAATAGACACAGACGTGTAGTGGAAATAACACAAATTGACATACCTTTGACATTTAAATTGATGTAAAAAAGGCCTATCACTGAAACCACAGTCAGAATTTGTGAGCTGAGAACTGCAACCACACAGAGTTCAAAACCACCAGAAACCAGTGGAAGAGCAACACATTCTCATCTATTAGTTAGAAAGATAGATAAATGATAGATAGATAGATAGATAGATAGATAGATAGATAGATAGATAGATAGATAGATAGATAGATAGATTAGTTAGAAAGAAAGAGATTAGTTAGAAAGAAAGGAATATTGGTTAGAAAGAAAGATAAGATAGAGAGGAAGATTTGTTGTCCCCTCAGATTTCTCTCTTTGCCTCATCCCTAATCTGTTATTGTTTGGATCGTTTGTTTGTGTATGACCCTTGCCTGGATTTGGATTACGATTGTGGATAACCCTTTAAATAAACTGCATTATGGGCGCTGCTCTGTGGCGACCTGCTGTGTGTTTCACTTGCGCCGTTTGATTTGTTTGTTTGTTGAGTACGTTTAGTTTTTTTTATATTTCTTTCTTTTTAAACTTGACTGCTGACGTGGTGTATAATTCGCAACAATGGAGTTTCATGGATTGTTGGACTCATCTGGATTTTAAGTATCAATTTATTCAATGCACTAAATGCCGAAAACGCCGCAGGCGGGGTTGTTCGGTACAGCCGAGAATTCTTACTCCAGTGCAGTAAATATGTGGAGATCACATCTTATCATCACATACCAAGTTATCTGCAATCTTCACAAGACAAGATTACTCAAACCAAAAGGAAACGGAGATGAGGAAAGAAAGGTGGGATTCGCCAGTGACTAAAAAGAATGGGAAATAAATTACCCTTGCCCACGACCTTATTAATGAATGCCCTGAGGGGTTAAATTAATGAATTAACAGCAAATCTATGCTACTTGCATGAATACAGAAACGCATGTGTGCTGGCAATCACAGAAACATGGCTGAATGAGAGCACCCCCCGTCAAGTGAGGTTGAACCAACTGGCTTCACGGTGTATCGAACGGATCGAGACTCGGATATCACGGCAAAGTCACGCGGTGGTGGAGTTTGTTTTCTCATTAGGGACAACTGGTGTAGACAAGTGGTGGTAAGAGAATCTCTCTGTACTTCTGATATCGAACTACTGAGTGTATCACTTAGACCTTTCTATCTTCCTCGGGAGTTCCCACAGCTGTTTTTTACTGTGGTTTATATACATCCGCTAGCAAACTCAGCTAAAGTCTCTGATGTGTTATATCAACTTTCACAAAGACTTGATACTATGTCTCTGTCACGGTTCATGGGTTCACTGTCTCGCCCTCGCTGTCTGTCAGTGTTGTGTGTATTAGTGTTGTGGGCGTGTCTCATTATCCCGGCTGCGCCAGCTGATCCTCATCGAGCACCCTATTTATTCGTCTGTGATTCGTCTGTCTTTGTCAGATCGTTGTGAGGCTTCACTGGACCATTGAGCACCCGTCACTCCTTTTTCCTCTGGTTTCCCTCGAGTGGTTCGCCTTCCCGGATCTCTCGCTTCCTGTCTGGATTCTGCCTGGATTTATCTGCCCATTGCATCCCTGCGTTGCCAGTGCCTTATCTACTCTGTTCATCAACGCTGACCAGCTTCACTGCTTTTCCTGTTTATAATAAATATTGCTGTTTTCTCGCAGTTGGATTCTACTCTCGTTCTTTCTATACAGAGTGTGACAGAACGATCTGACCGTGACATGGATCCAGCGAAAGCAGCTGAACTTCAGGAATTTCTTTCAAACAACGTCGTTCGGATGGATCGTCAAGAGGAACGGATGGCTGCTACTGGTCGGGCTGTACAGGCGCTGGTAATGCAGGTGTCCGAGCTCACCACTCATTTACAACAACTGAGGGCTCCCACTGCGCCACCCCCGCCGCCTGTTCCCCGCGAGCCATCTAACATCGTCAACCAGCCCGAGCCGCGCATCCCCACCCCGAGAGATATTCTGGTGAGCCTAGTCTCTGTAGAGCATTTTTGACTAAATGTTCCATCTTTTTCTCTCTTCAACCAGTGACCTTCGCCACAGAACAGTCTAGAGTGGCACTGGTAATGACTTTGTTGTCGGGATGCGCGGCTCTGTGGGGAACGGTGGTGTGGGAAAAACAATATCCCTGCTGTTCCTCGTTCCAAGCACTCGGCGAGGAGATGAGACGGGTATTTGATTGCGCGGTTACGGGCCGGGAGGCTGCCCGTAAACTCACCGATCTCCGCCAGAACAAGAAGTCAGTATCCGACTATTCCATCGAGTCCCGGACCCTGGCAGCCGAGTGCAAATGGAACGAGGAGGCGCAGTGTGACATTTTCCTGCATGGGTTGGCTGACCGTGTTCAAAAGGAGATTTATATGTTGGAGTTACCAAGGAGTCTCAACGAACTAATCGGATTGGCACTGCGCGTGGATGCGCGTCTTCAACAACGAGAGAGTCGATCACACCAGACCCTGATTCCAGAATTTCCTGAGTATTCCAGTATCAGAGGTGGGAACACGGTCAGCCCCCCGATCGATCAAGAACCCATGCAGGTTGGTCGAGCTCGGCTTTCCCTGGGGGAGAGGGACCGTCGGAGGACAAGAGGACTTTGCCTTTACTGTGGCACGGCTGGACACTTTCTCATTGACTGTCCAGTAAAAGACCAAGCCCGACAGTAGAACGGAGGTTACTCATCAGCAACTCTCCTCCCGGTAAGACTGAATGGGCAGACCAGTTCCACATCTGCCAGGCATTGGTGGACTCAGGATCTGAGTGTAACCTCATAGACTGTTCTTTGGTCGAACATCTTCATATTCCGGTCACTTCACTTGAGCACAAGATTTCAGTCGACGCCATTAACGGACAGGTACTCCCAGGCATCACTCAGTCTACATGTGTTCTCACTCTTATCACCTCTGGAAACCATACCGAAAAGACTTCTTTCCTCATCACCAGTTCACCATTCGCACCAGTGGTATTGGGACATCCGTGGTTGGTTCAACACCAACCCAGGGTGGAATGGGGTCAGAATACAGTTTCTGCCTGGAGTGACCATTGTTATGCCTCTTGTCTTGTGTCTGCCTGTCCGTCTGTGTCTTGTTCTGTGTTGCAGGAGGAGCCAGTGAATCTGTCTAATGTGCCACCTGAGTATCTCGACCTGAAGGAAGTGTTCAGTAAGTCCCGGGCTGCTTCTCTTCCTCCGCATTGTCCCTACGACTGTGCTATAGATTTATTGCCAGGCACGTCTCCGCCTAAGGGCAAGTTATACTCGCTCTCTGTTCCTGAGAGGGAGGTCATGGAGAAATATATTTCTGATTCTCTGGCTGCCGGGATCATCCGTCCTTCTTCGTCTCCCGCTGGCGCGGGGTTCTTTTTCGTGGGGAAGAAGGATGGCTCCCTGCGACCGTGTATTGACTACAGAGGGCTGAACAACATCACTGTAAAGAATACCTATCCTTTGCCGTTGATGTCTTCAGCCTTCGAGTGGTTGCAGGGAGCGTCTCTTTTCACGAAATTGGACCTACTGCCTACCATTTGGTCCGCATAAGAAGGGGGGATGAGTGGAAAGGGGCTTTCAATACCCCCAGGGGACACTTTGAATAATTGGTTATGCCCTTCGGCCTGTCCAACTCCCCCACCGTTTTCCAAGCACTCGTCAATGATGTGTTGAGAGACATCATTAATCAATTCATTTATGTCTACCTGGATGACATATTGATATTTTCTTCGTCTCTCCAGGAACATGTTCAACATGTCAGATGAGTGCTTCAAAGAGAATGGGCATTTTGTCAAGGCAGAGAAGTGCGCGTTTCATGCACAGTCAGTCCCGTTTTTGGGGTACATCGTCTCGTCTGAGGGAGTGCGCATGGATCCTGACAAGGATAAGGCTGTGGTAGATTGGCCAATCCCAGTTTCCCGCAAGGCGCTGCAGAGGTTCCTGGGATTCGCTCATTTTTACCAACGTTTTATTCATAATTTCAGCCAACTAGCCGCTCCTCTGACTGCCTTGACCTCCACCAGAACGGCGTTCAGGTGGTCAAATGCTGCGGAAGCGGGATTTACCATCCTCAAGAGCCACTTCGTTTCAGCTCCCATTCTTGTAGCCCCTGATCCTTCACGTCAGTTTGTGGTGGAGGTTGACATACTCCCAGGCATCACTCAGTCTACATGTGTTCTCACTCTTATCACCTCTGGAAACCATACCGAAAAGACTTTTTTCTCCCAGAGGTGGGGGTAGGTGCAGTACTTTACCTATTAAACAATCGCATACATTTTAAAATATTGCTGATTACTTACAAAGCACTAAATGGTTTAGCTCCGCAGTACTTAAGGGAGCTCTTAACGCATTATAGTCCTTCACATCTATTGCGATCTCAAAATTGCGTCCAGTTAATAATACCTAGAATATCAAAATCGACTGCTGGCGGTAGATCCTTCTCCTATTAGCACCAAAACTTTGGAACAGTCTTCCTAACATTGTCCGGGAAGCAGACACACTCTGTCAATTCAAAGCTAGACTAATTACACATTATACATTATCAATTTCTATTATTCAGATCAGTTAAATGATTATTAGGCTGAATAAATTAGGTGAACAGGAACCTGGAACACTTCCATAACACCCAATGTACTTGTTACATCCTAAGAAGAATGGCATCTACGCTAATATTTGTTGGTCTCATCATTATCCCGAGGTTACCATAGTCAGATGGAGGACCTGCACCCTAGACACGACCACAACGCATCCCTGAGTGTCAGCAGAGGCTGTGTCTACTGGACAATCCCCTAAACACGACCGCCATCTGCACAGATCCTCAGCAGAGACACAAGAACCAGACAGGTCCTCCACACAGACCCTATGGCCAGCTTCAGCTCCACACCAGCGTGATGAATCGATCTTCAAGCTGAAGGAACTGGATTCATATTTTAATGCTTCCAATCCCGATCTGAATTCTAACTTGTGATGCAGCCTGAATCATAATCACACCATGTTTGTCCGTTAGCCAGAGGAGAACTGAACGACTGATCCTGGTTTCTCCCAAGGTTTTTTTCTCCATTCTTGAGTTTGGGTTCATGCCACTGTCGCCTGTGGCTTGCTTAGTTAGGGGACACTGAATTTTCCACAGTATTATTGATCTGCCTGTACTGATGCTACTCTATGAGAACTGAACTGAGCTGGACGATGACAATTTTTTTGTAAAACTGCTTTATAGATGAAATGAACTTAAATGAATAATTGATGGTCTTTACAACAGAACTGAATCAACACTGAACTGACTTTAGCTGAACAACACCCGAAATGCATAATATTCCTGTTATCTCTATAAAGCTGCTTTGAAACAATCTGTATTGTATAAAGCGCTTTAGAAATAAAGGTGACTTGACATGAACCAATCTCTTCCGCTTAACTAGTTACAACATGAATGAAGATCAGAAGGTATGTTAAAAGATACAGTGTGTATACAGAGAGTGTCCTTCACTTGGCTGGATGTTGTGAAAGGCTTTTCTTAACCATTATCCACCACTGTTGTCTTCTATGAACGTCCAGGCCTTCTTATTTTGCTGAGCTCACCAATGCATTTTTTAGTCCTATCCCAAATGGTTGATTTGGACACTCCTAATGTTCCTGCCATCTCTCTGATGGATGGCTTTTGCGTTTGAAGCCTGTTTCACGTGCATGATATGTGTTCACAACAACAGCTTCCAAATACAAATGCAAAAACAGAGTCAACTCCAGACCTTTTACCTGCTTAATTGTTGATGAAATAACAGCTTTTGAGTCAATTGTCCAGTTACTTTTGGTCCCTTGAAAAAGAGGGGTCTACATATTAAAGAGCAGTAATTCCTCAACCTTTCCTCCAATTTGGATGTGAATACCCTTAAAATTAAGCTGAGACTGTGCACTTTAAGCCCATATTCATTATTAACAGTAATTTGAGCATGTTTTGGTAAACAGCTAAAATAAAAAAATGTGTTAAACTCATCTTTGATCACCAATATGAAAATTTTTTTTTTTAATCCTTGAAAAAAAAGTCTTCATGCCTGAAAATATCTTGAATGTAACTCGACACCCTTGCCTCATTTAGTATGCGCGGTTCTATGAATATGCAAATGAGCCCCGCCTCCACTCACTCGCTCAGCTCAGAGATCCACTGGTTGACGATCACACGTTGATCTGATTGGTTACAAGGTAGTTTGTGACGTCAGAAACACCAGCGATTTCAAAGCGTGTGTTTGAGACTGTCTTTGGTTCACTGCAGTTTTAAGGAGGAAATACTCAGCAATGGTGTCGACTTATGAACTTACACATGGTTTGTCTTAAAGCATATTAAAAACACCACATAGACACATAAACAACATTAAAAGCTGGATTATCACCACAGGGGGACTTTAAATTAAAACGAACCCCTGCTAAACCAGATCCGACCGTTTTTAAAACTCAGACATGCAAATAACTGAAATGCCATTCTTGTCAACAACCATGATTTATTGATCTCCAATATTGAATGAGAAAAGCACTGATTATTCTCAACAATCTGGATTAATAAACAACCAGTAAATATTTAACTTTGAAACTGAAGAGTTACACGTGCATCGTGAAGCGGTGAACAGGTTACCATCCGATGACCCGGAGGCACTTCAATCATATACAGTGAGTGCCGCCACTGTCAAGATCAACACAACCTTGAGAGGTGTTTCTCTGCATATATGAGGTGCAGCTACTGGCTGTTCCTGATGGTATGCCACTTGAGAACTGTTTTAAGGGCAAAGACTTCCTGCAAAAGTAATTCGGACAGATTTCTGGCTAGCACACAAAACTATTAATAAATTAATCAGCTGAGCAGAAGGCTCCGTTAACAGCGGGCAAATGACATGCCTCGTAATTTACATCATCTCCACAGAGTGGGTGTGGCTAAGGGACCAGTGGGTGTGGCTAAGGGGCATTTGGGTGTGGCTAAGGTCATGTGGGTGTGGCTAAGGGGCCTGCGTGGTGCCCAACCCCACGGCATTAGCATACGCCGAGAGCAGGCTGATCACCTGCTTGGTTTCTAAAGTGAGCCGGGCTTCTTTGAGCCAGTCCTGCGCCACGCGCTGCGACTCGCCGCGTAGCTGGTTGATGAACTTCGCGGCTAGTTCCAGGTCTCCGCGCTCGATGCTGTACGTAGCGTAGGCGAGCAGCTTGAACGTGTCGAGATCTTCGGCCGCTAGTTTAGCCGGCGGCGCTTCTTGCTCTCTCTCGAACAAAAGGACGGACTGCAGGTAGGATAGGAAGTACTGGTATAGGCTGTTGCGGGTCTCGTCGATGAGCGCCACGCGGCGCGCGAGCCGGCGGATGTCGTAGAAGCGCGCGCGGAGGCTAGCTTCGCTGTAGACGCCTCGGCTCAGAGACTCTTCGGGAATGGCGGTGGCCAGCGCCTGGGCGAACTCGTTTTCCGCACAGGTTTCTTTGATGGCCAGCACAGCGCCCTCTAGAGGCTCGGTGGGGGAGTCGGCACCCGCGGACTTCAGCGTGTAGTTCAGAGCCTCTACGGAAAGCCACAACTGGTGAGCCTTGCGAGCCTCTTCCTCAGCAGTCACATGACCTTCGAGACAGGAGAGAACACGTCAAGCGAAGGTCAAACGCAAGCCGGATGTGGCTGAAGTTTTAAAAACTTTATTGAACAATTTTAACAACCATAATTGGCCTGGTACAAAATATTAAAAGTCTCAATCAGACAACAGACAAGTACCATAACATGAGATAAAGAAAATATAAATAAAGTAAACTAAAGAAATAAAGAAATAAAAGATTAGGGTTTTCAGCGAGTTTAAGATCCTCTATCAAAGTAGATAAGATTAAGGCATTCTCTTTCTTCATTAATTTTAATGATAAGAAGTAATGGCACAGTTCCTTATGAAAAACGTTTGGAAGTGTTTTCAGGAATCTGGTCTTGTGTAAAAAGAATTTCCCAAGAATAATAAATGCGTTAACTGCCACGTCATGCGTCTCACCTGTCATAAAAATACCAAATATTACATTTTCCTTTCTTAATACAGGCAAATCTTCAAATATAGGAAACCAGTAATGCGAATCCTCCCAAAAGGCACAGGCAAATGTACAATCATAAACCAGATGTTCTGTTGTTTCAATCTGATCAACACAAAAAGAGCAAATCGACATCTTAATCATTTTCTAGATGGAGATACTCCATAAGAGCTTTAACGTGCAATTCTTTAGCATATGGTGCAACTGGAAATTTAAGATATTTTGTTCTTAAACTCTTAACTTCAACTCTTAACTTTTATTTTAAGAAAAAGGATATAATTCCTTAAAGGCTTTCCGAGTTGTAATATTGGGTAAGTTTAGGTGAGTGAGAGACACTCTTAGGAAGACCGCGGGTTACGTTACTGTGAGGAACGTTTAAGAGGATATCTGGATTATAGATTGCGGGATCGCTTTGATAAGGTTATCATACGGTTTTCTGTCCAATAAAATACATTTTGAACAGAAAAACTCAGGTATTATCTGAAATATGCATCACAGACCATATTACTTTCTCCCGCCCATTTTTGAACGTGTGTGAAGAGCGAGTTTGGGAAGGCTTACTGTCGATGGCCTCCTCGATGCCCTTGAGTCGGGCGTACGCTGCGTTCATGTCCAGCGTGAAGGTGTCCAGCTGCTCCTGGGTCAGTCTGCGGTAATGAGTCTCCTGCTCCATCATCTTACTGCTCAGGACCTGCACACACACACACACAACGTTTAGATGGATATCATCATCTCTTTTCAATACTGATTCAGTAGAACTGGAGAACACTAGAGATAGTTATGGAAATAATGGATTAGTGATGCTACTAAAATGATGTAGATGTAGCATCAGAAACAGAAACACCAAAACCGAAAATAATGTTTTATAAGTTCTATTATTGTTGTTATTGTTTTACCCTCTTCTCTAGTTTTAGGCCTAACAACATCTGGCAAAGGAACTACCGATGAAAACTAGCCTTCGGGCTAATCTGGGTACATTTACATTTGTGCCGTGTGTAATATGTTAATATAATACATATCATTGTAACATGATTAATGTACACTGTCCCTTTTCTAAATAATAATAATAATAATAATAAAAAATTAGTTTTACTTAACCGAAACTGAAAATAAAGTTTAATAATAAACAAATCAAAATGTAGACTCAAATAAAAAATTATTTGTATACAAATATTTAAATTTTACAAAAGGAATTTTTATACACATTTTTTAATTATATAGTTATAGTTTCTACTCCAATTTGTTGTTGAAAAATAAATAAATTAAAAACCTGTTTTCATGACAGATCTATTCAAGTATACATTAAATAATGAAGACAACAGGTTAAGTAAAAATATAGTATATAATGATACAGTTATTTTTCCATCTGACTGTCGAGTTTATGATCACTGAACGGCTTTTCTGAGGTAAACGTGACGTTATATTGTTTTATTGACGTCTTTCTGCGGTTGAAACACTGACTGATGGACTACATGAGACATGACTGAGTTCAGTGAGTTGTTCTGTATATCCTGATGCTCACTGATGTTTATTTGCTGCTGTAACTAGTAAAGAGGAAGAGATGATCGCTTCATCTGTCACACACACATTAGAGAGACACAAACACACATTTACTGACTGAATTAAGTGATGAAACTGACAGAATTTGTTACTTTTGATATTGAAAAAACTAAGTCTCAGCTTTCAAAGCACAAAGCCTATTGCGATTAATTGGACGGCAGGCGCTACAAATAATGTTTAGTAAAGTTTTGTTCACGCATCCACTGAAAACAGCACAGACTAAAAGATTGATTCTTGGGATTAAAGATGTAAATATTGGTTGATCAAAGGAGAATCGACTAAAATTGAGTCAGTCAGACAGGTAGCCCATCCCATTTCTGTCGTGAGGAACTCCTCTAATTGTTAAATGAGCGACTGATGTGCATCTGTGCGCACCTCTTGAGCCTCCTCACGCAGCTCCTGCTCCTGGACCTTCAGCACGTCCCTCAGGTGATCAGTGTGAGCCGCCGCCTGACGCCTCAGCTGAGTCCTCATCTCAGCCTCCAGCACCTCACGCACCTCCTGGAGCTGACACACACACACACACACACACACCTTTAAGCTTTAAAACTGCTCCAATTTTAAAAAGTTCCAATTTCATGCTATTAAATCTGCGTAAAAAATTCTCGCCAGGCTTTCTAAAGCTGGAGTAATGATGCTGAAAATTCAGCTGTCAGGAATAAATTACACTTTACTATATATATATATATATATATTCACATAGAAAACAGTTGTTTACATTGGAATAATAATTTCACAATATTACTGTTTTTTCTGTATTTTTAATCAGATAAATGCAGCCTTGATGAGCAGAAGAGACTCTTTCAAAAACTAAAACAGTAACATATCCCAGCGTTTAAGCAGTTCTGCGTTTAGCTTTAGCGTGTGAGTGTGTTGCAGCGTGTGAGTGTGTGTTTAGCATGTTAGCATGTGAATGCGAGTGTGTTGCAGCGTGAGTGTTTAGCTTGTTAGTGTGTGAGTGTTTAGCGTGAGTGTGTTTAGCGTGAGTGTTTCAGCATGTGAGTGTGTTTAGCGTGAGTGTGTTTCAGCGTGAGTGTGTTTCAGCGTGTGAGTGTGTCTAGCGTGAGTGTGTTTCAGCGTGTGAGTGTGTTTAGCATGTTAGCGTGTGAGTGTTTAGCGTGAGTGTGTTTCAGTGTGAGTGTGTTTAGCTTGAGTGTATTTCAGCGTGTGAGTGTGTTTAGCGTGAGTGTGTTTCAGCGTGTGAGTGTGTTTAGCGTGAGTGTGTTTCAGCGTGTGAGTGTGTTTAGCGTGTTAGCGTGTGAGTGTGTTTAGCGTGTTGCAGTGTGAGTGTGTTTTAACGTGTGAGTGTTTCAGTGTGTGAGTGTGTTTCAGTGTGTGAGTGTTTAAGCATGTGAGTGTGTTTAAGCGTGCGAGTGTGTTTAAGCGTGCGAGTGTGTTTAGCGTGAGTGTGTTTAGCTTGTTAGCGTGTGAGTGTTTAGGGTGAGTGTGTTTCAGCGTGTGAGTGTTTAGCGTGAGTGTGTTTCAGCGTGTGAGTGTGTTTAGCGTGATTGTGTTTCAGCGTGTGAGTGTGTTTAGCGTGAGTGTTTCAGCGTGTGAGTGTGTTTAGCATGTTAGCGTGTGAGTGTGTTTAGCGTGTTAGTGTGTGTGTGTGTGTGTTGCAGTGTGAGTGTGTTTTAGCGTGTGAGTGTTTCAGTGTGTGAGTGTGTTTAAGCATGTGAGTGTGTTTAGCGTGTGAGTGTTTCAGCGTGAGGGTGTTTAGCTTGTTAGCGTGTGAGTGTTTAGCGTGAGTGTTTCAGCGTTTGAGTGTTTAGCGTGAGTGTGTTTAGCGTGTGAGCGTGTTTAGCGTGTTAGTGTGAGTGTGTTTTAACGTGTGAGTGTGTTTAATGTGTTAGCGTGTGCGTGTTGCAGCGTGTGAGTGTGTTTAGCGTGAGTGTTTCAGCGTGTGAGTGTTTAGCATGAGTGTGTTTCAGTGTGTGAGTGTGTTTCAGCGTGAGTGTGTTTCAGCGTGTGAGTGTGTTTAGCATGTTAGCGTGTTTAGCATGTTAGCGTGTGAGTGTGTTTAGCGTGTTAGTGTGTGTGTGTGTTGCAGTGTGAGTGTTTTTTAGCATGTGAGTGTTTCAGTGTGTGAGTGTGTTTAAGCATGTGAGTGTGTTTAGCGCGTGAGTGTTTCAGCGTGATTGTGTTTAGCTTGTTAGCGTGTGAGTGTTTAACGTGAGTGTGTTTCAGCGTGTGAGTGTTTAGCGTGAGTGTGTTTAGCGTGTTAGTGTGTGTTGCAGTGTGAGTGTGTTTTAGCGTGTGAGTGTGTTTAATGTGTTAGCGTGTGCGTTTCAGCGTGTGAGTGTTTAGCGTGAGTGTGTTTCAGCGTGAGTGTGTTTAGCATGTTAGCGTGTTTAGCGTGTTAGTGTGTTTAGCATGTTAGCGTGTATGTGTGTGTTGCAGTGTGAGTGTGTTTTAGCGTGAGTGTGTATGTGTGTGTTGCAGTGTGAGTGTGTTTTAGCGTGTGAGTGTGTTTAATGTGTTAGCGTGTGCGTGTTGCAGCGTGAGTGTGTTTAGCGTGTTAGTGTGTATGTGTGTGTTGCAGTGTGAGTGTGTTTTAGCGTGTGAGTGTGTTTAATGTGTTAGCGTGTGCGTGTTGCAGCGTGTGAGTGTGTTTAGCGTGAGTGTGTTTCAGAGTGTGAGTGTGTTGCGGCACCTTCTTCTCCTGCTGGATCCTGATGTCCTCTCGGCTGTGCTCGAGTGCTGACGCCACGGCTCTCTCCTGCGCTCGCTGGTTCTCCAGCTTCTGCTGCTCCAGCGCCGTCTCGATGTGGATCTGCTCACGCACGCGCTGCTCCGCTAGCTCGCGGTTCAGCTGGTCGATGCGCCGGTGCGCGTGAGCGATCAGGGAGTTCAAGTCATCGGCGCTCAGCTTTCCCGCTGGCAAACACAACAGAGCAGTGCTGGAACTAGTTTGGCATGAGTGGATACACTTCGAGCATTATTAAAGACAAGTAAACACTCGGTAATTAAAAAAGGACAAATTAGCAATCGCAACAAATAGACACAACTGAACAAATATACGATTGAAATAAACAGTGTTTTAAGATTTTCAGGTTCAGAAACTGTAATCAAATGTAAAATAACAGGCTACTTTATATATAAAATATACATTACAAACATAGTTACAAAGGTTATTCAGTGAAGAACGAGTGAATCTTCTGTCTTTTGTTGTTTGATCAGTGTTATTATAGAGACGCAGCAGGAATATTAGTGCTGTCACTTTAAGAGCTGCACAGATCCAGTATACTGACACACACTCCTGAAGAAAACAGTGTAAGAGTCTCACGCTTTAATGGTTTAAAGTCATATTGAAATGCTCACAAAGGAATCATTTCATTTTGATTCAATTTGATTACTTTCATTTCTGTAGTATTTCTTACCTGAATATACTGTTGGACCTGGCTGAAAGTCTGAAAGCCCTGTTTATTTCATTTGTCTGTTTATTCTATTGTATTTATTTGTGCTATCTTTTTGTTCTTATTTTACTACTGCATGTTTACATTACTTTTTTTTGTAAAACTAGTTCAATGATTTAAATTAAGCCTGTTGTGCTGTGTGTAAGTTACTACAACAAAATTACCCAAATTATCAAAACGTTATGAGATAATATCAAATTATCTGGCGGTATGGCAGTTTTCTCCATGGTACTGAATATCAATATTATTCAAGGTATCGTATCGAAGTTGGAAATTCTTGGAAAATTGACAACACTAGTTTACTCCTGGTATTAAGATGAGTTGTGGTGGATCGGATCACAAGTAGACGAGGGAGACACATTCCCCTGGACACCTGGTCTCTTTTGTCCACTTTTAGCCACTTCTGTCCTGATTTCTTCAAAAGAAAGGGTCATTGGCGGGTAAATATATGGGTTTTTTACAGATCTTTCCATCTAACAAACGCTGTGAGTGACTCTGTCTGGCGAACTGTGAAAAAAACAACAAAAAAAAAAACATTAATCTTCCACTGACAAAACTGGTTTACTCACAGCATAAATGCTAGAATAGAGGTTATGCGTGACGTCACCGTCGGCTGGAGTGACTGCGGTTACGCCCACTAAGTGGCAAAAAGACTAAGCGGCAGCATTTGTTTTCAGCATAAATGCCGCGAAAAACACACAAAGCACATCTAAAATGGAAAAGAGCTTTGAGATTGACAATACAACTAGATTTGACAAGAAAGCAGAGGTTTTATTTTAACAGACTGTCAGTGTGTTAGAAATCAGGAATGGTGAGAGAACATTGTGCTTGGCACGTTTCTCACCTTCAAACCTAACTTGTGTCTTCAGCTGATAAAGTGTAAATCCCGTCTGGCTCGAGCGTTTCCCATAATGTCACGCATGAGGTCAGTAGACGGAGAGAAGACATTCGACCACATGAGCGTTTACACTAGTAAAGCAGTGTGTGTTTAACTCCCTCTGGAAGTGCTGGAGAGAGTGGACGAGCTCAAAGCGTTTCAGACCCGTTTACACCTGTGTTTAGAGTCGTCCACTGGTGATCCGATCGACCAAAACACATCTCAACACCTGGAGTAAACGATTGCGGGAAAAAAAATCAATTCATATATGAATTGCGATTCTATCTTCTACCGATTTGTATCAATTCACAAATTTAAAAAATTGATTTTCTAAAGTGTTAGACTTCTTTAACTTCGCAGTCCTACTTAAAAGTTAAAGTAAAGGACTGAAGGCGGAGCTCGCGCTGACGGACACACAGATGAAGTACGAGCACAGATGAGCCTCTCACATGCGATCGCCAGTGCAGTTCTCTTTCACAGATACACACACGGTTGTGTCAAAGTGCACATTATGTGGAGTATTCAGTGTAAACAGAGTCTGTTATGTCCTACGTGAACGAAAACAAATGAGAGAAAATCAGATGTGTAACAGTATATTAGATCCGTGCATTCACTCTTAAAGGGACAGCAGCCTCATAAACTGTTGCCTTCAGTTTCATTAATATGAAATTGTTATGAAAAGTAACACAAAACAGTAAACGACAATCAAATCTATGCACATATCAAATCGAAATTTGATAAAAAATCGAGAATCGATCTGAATGGAATCGTGAGGTGCCAAAAGATCCCCACTCGTAGTAAACTGGGCCATGTGTGTGTGAGATCTTACAGAGTCCCTTCCAGTTGGCCTGGATCTCCGGTGTGATGTTGGCGAGCTCCTGCTGGAACTGAGCTTTGGCTTCGTTCACCAGCTCATTGTACTGAGACACGACCTTCACCTCCGACTGCGCCGTCTGCACCTGCACAACACACGCACACACACACACACACACACACACACACACACTCAGGTGTGAGACGCACTCCAGACGGGACACACTGATGCGCCTCTGTGAGTATTAAGATAAAGGGATTACAGGCTCTATTCTCATTCATACAGTCAAACCTTCATTATTCAGACTCCAACATTTCTCACATTATTACAGGTTATTCGCTATAGTTTAGAAAATGATGATAAAATATGAGCAGAACTCAGTTGATATTTGACTGGTTTTGTCCGTCCTTCTGTTAGACTGTCTCACACATGAATTATGTTGAACATCTGTCAGCTGTTAAATTTAACTACACAATTAGATAATACCAGTTTAGCTCAACCAATCACCAAGCAATGCTTCATTGTGTTCAGTCTGTGTGTAAAAAGAGCATTAGTTATTAAAGAGAAAACACTTCAGCAAAACATGATCAGCTCAAAGTGTCTGAATCATTTTTGGTCCCAAATTTTTACAAATTTTACCGGTAGTCACTGAATGAAGAATATGTGGGTATAATATGTCACAGTTTACTTTATTCCCTTAAGTTTAATGAACATCAGCTCTGTGATTGGTTCTAATTTCTTTCATCTCCGCTTTCTTGCTAAAATTAAGGCGTTTCTATCCGAGAAGTCTCTGGAAGTCCCAATCCATGCTTTTATTACGACTAGGCTGGATTACTGCAACTCCATCTACTATGGTACATCTAAAGCTCATATTTCTCATTTACAAATGGTTCAAAATGCAGCTGCACGATATTTGAAGGGATGTACAAATGTACGCGTCTCAGTTCCCCTTCTGAAAGACCTGCACTGGCTGCCAGTTAATTACAGACTCGAGTGTTAAATCCTATCACTGGTCTATACATCTCTACATGATCAAACGCAGAGCGATCTGTCTGTTTTACTACACCTCTACAATCCCTCACGGGTTTATAAGGTCTGAAGATCAACACTCACTCCACACTCCAAGAGCTGGCTCGGGTGATAGAGCTTCTTCTGTGGCTCGTCACACTTCTTCTAATACATCGTAATGTCTTGTTTTGTTCTTCTCTGTCTCCTGTTATCTGTCATCTTATGGTCTTCTTCTTCTGTACTGTACACTGTGGTCAGCCGTGCTGCTGTCACTAAATGTGCTTTAGAAATAAACTAAACTGAAACTGATGTTGCTCTCCTCACTCACATTAATGAACTATAGTGTCCTGCACACACTAGTAAAAAATATCAAAAATGATATCTGGTGTCTGAATAGTTTGTGGTTTGACTGTATTAACTCAGTCAGATTGAGATCTTCACCTTGGTCAATACTTTTTTTTTATTTTTTTTTTTTTTATATACATTATTAAAGATAAACATCAATACAATCAGAGAAGCAAAAGTTAAAGAAAAACACAAAAAGGAGAGAAAAGAAATAATAAAAAAAAAAATTATTTACACAGACAGCGAGCAAAACAAGATTATTAATCAAATAAACACATTAAACAGTACAATTAACCACAGTTTTAACAGCTTTTTTGTTTTGTATGGAAGAGACGGTAGAAATATATTGTTCTATTTCAGTTTTTAGCACCGAAAAAAGTGTTTTTTTATTACTAAATTTGCACTTATGGATATGGAATTTGGCAATAAATAAGATTAGGTTTACTAGAAATAGTGCATCATTGTCTTTCCCACAGTCACTAAAACAACCAAAAATTACATTTTTGTAGTACAGGGAGAACTCAGGAAGAATATTGTCAACTAAAAATGAATTAATGTCTTTCCAGAGCTTATATGTGAATTCACAAGACCAAAATAAATGTGAAATAGTTTCAGGATGTAAACCACAAAATGAGCATTTGACATCAATGTCATTCTTATTTAAGCATACATTTGTGGGGTAAAACCTGTGTAGTAACTTGAATGAGACTTCTTTAATTTTGTTAGTTAAAAGGAACTTTTGGGGTAGGGACCAGACTTTTTCCCAGTCTATATTAAGGTCAAACTTATTCCAATAGAAGGATGCAGGAGAAATCGAGACTAGGTCCGCTTGAAACAAAGATCTAATTTTGGAGTTCGATGCTTTATAGGTAGAGAAACAGACTTTACCAAACGGAAACAGAGTCGGATCTGGAGGTGACATTGATAATGGCGGAGAGATATCAATTGACCTGAATAACATACGAAGACCTGAGGGTACAGCATCAAAAACTATAGAAAATTCTTTTGGGCTTACTGGAATCTTATATTTGGTAAGAAATTCTGAATAACTGTATAGTAGTCCATTCTTATTAAAGGCACAATATGTATTTTTTTTTTGCTTTAAAAATATAAAAAATCACTATATCTATGTTATATATTTTTTAAAGTTGTGTATTTACATTATCCCGACAGTTCCAATTAACTTCTAAATCCAGAGAAATTAATATTTTAATTCGAAGACACGGACCGTGTCTTTATTTCCGTTTTGTCGCCGTCAATGCCGTCATATCCGTGTTGTCTCTGGTTTCCGCTCGTGCTGCCATGGCAACCAGAGCTATGACCCAGAGCCCTCTGATAGTAACCAAACTGACGCGGCCAACTGTGTAGTTCGCAATGTCTATTTGCACGCTGTTGTTGTTTTGTTCAAACATTATGGACCATGGCAAGCAGACTTTGGATAAAAAAGGAGAACTAAACCGAGAATCAATATCAGCGCTGTGTTTTCGAGATGCCGAGAGCTCCCATAGACAGTATATAAACGAGAGCTCCACGTCCGAGACTTCGACAACTCCTACATGTACTTTATTAAACAGGTGAGCACATTTACATAAAACTAATCAATATTATATAGTTCAACAATGATAAAATGTTAGAATATGATCTGTATGTTATTCTAATGTTGATCTAGCTTACTGCTAGTCTCATACAGACAAACTAACGTTAACACATACATTTCAACACATTCAAATGCAGTTTAGAGTGATTGTGTAATGTTAGACCAAGTGAAACAGCGCTGCATTACCTCACAAGTTTAATTTGTCTAGTAAACTGACCTGTGAGTAGTAATTCTGCGTGTAGTTCGGTAGAATGAAATGTCCATATTCCTTTTATATCCGTGGGACTCGCATCGCGTTTGGAGCTGATAGATGTCTCTTATCAATCCCGAACTGCTTCATATCACAGTCATGATAAAAGCATCGATGTATTCAGTCATCCATAAACATTATTAGATCGGCCGGCTTGACGTTGACGACAACATCCATAATTCTTAGCATGTGTAGCGTCATCAAACTACGCCTTTGTTATTGTAAATAGGTTAGCGACCCCTAGTGGAGAAAAATTCCATACTGTGCCTTTAAAGAGCTGACTGACTAATAAAATACCGTTGTTGAACCAATTATCGTAAAAAAGCGACTTGTTCTTATAAACAATATTAAAGTTGTTCCATATATAACATCTCTGTGGAGAAAAGTTGTGCTTGTAAAGCAAAGCCCATGCTAAGAGAGCCTGTTGATGGAAATTGCAGAGTTTAACTGGGATTTTTTGTATTTTATTGCAGAGCAGAATAAATTTTAGGCCACCTAACTGTGAAAAGACATGATGAGAAATACAATTCCAGATGGAAGTAGGGTGTTTGAGATATTGCTTGATCCAATTTATTTTGAATGTGTTGTTGAGAGAGCTAAAGTCTATGAAATTTATGCCCCCTTTGTTGTAAGAATTCAGAACTACAGACTTACGAATATAGTGAGTTTTATTTTTCCATAGGAAATTAAATAGCATCTTATCGACAGATTTACAAAGCGAGTTATCTACATGTAATGACTGAGCAGCATAGGCTAAACGAGAAATACCTTCCGCCTTGGTGATTAGAACTCTGCCTTTCAAAGAAAGATCTCTTTGTAACCATCGGTTGAAAACCTTTTGAGTTTTTTCAATGAGGGGAAAAAAGTTTAACTTACCTCTGGCTTCTCTATCTTTAGTGATATGAACAACCTTGGTCAATACTTTTTTTTTTTTTTTTTTTTTAAACATCAAAATACAAGTACATCAAGTACAATTTTTGTGTACAAACAGTAACAATCACGCCAGGGGAGAAGACAACTAAAATAACATACAATAAAAGAAGAAAATAAAAATACATAAATCATACAAATGCATTGTAAAGCAAAAACATTGTATGTGACCTAACAGCTTTCTTATTCGTAGAGCAGGAAATGGAGGAGATGTATTGTTTTACATTAACAGAAAGTTCAATAAAGGTAGGTTTCTTATTCTGGAATTTCGATTTATGAATGTAAAACTTGGTCAAAATAATAATTAGATTAATTAGATAAAACTCAGAGGTAAAGTTCATGTCATGGGTAACAAAACCAAACAGTACATTTTCCCATTTCAGCATAAAGTCAAGATAAATATGGTCGGCAATATATTTACTTAGTTTACTCCAAAGCAGCCTAGTGTGAGGACACAACCAAAATAAGTGCACAAGTGTTTCTCTTTGATCTCCACAAAAGGAGCAATTAACATCAATATCTTTTTTAAGCTTCTGTAGGTAATGATTAGTTGGGTAAAACCTATGAAGCATCTTAAATGAAATTTCTTTAACTTTATTAGTTAAAAAAAACTTATGCGGCAGCAGCCATACTTTATTCCAACACATATCACCAACAAAATTAGACCAATATGGCACTGATGATGGTACAGTGATAATTTCTTGCTGGAAAGATCGGCGAATGTTTTTATTTACACTTTTACTCTGAACTGAAAGACAGCTTTTACCAATATGTGTTTCCAAAACATTCCCTAATACAGGGGGGTTGTCATTTCCCATAACACCTCTAAATAACGATATTACACCTGTAGGGATGGCATCAAAGACAACAGAAAAATCCCCTTGGTCAATACTTTATCCAGGTCCACAGACCGGCGGCGACGTCACGGCGACGTCACAGTAGTAACGTATAGCTTACGGCGACGTGGCGACGGCGTACGTGAGAAATGTATAAAAAATCATAAAAGGTGTGTTCTATGGCGCTCGCTTTGTGTCATTTCTTTCCTAACCTATGGCGGGTAGATCATGCCTTTTCTAAGTCTACCCTGAAGAAGGCGAAGGAGCAGTCTACCCTTCCGTCGCCGTCAGTCCGTGTCTATTTTTTAATGGGATTGATAGAGACGTCAGACGACAGACCGGCGGCGACGTCACGGCGGCGTCACAGTAGTAACGTATACCTTACGGCGACGTGGCGACGGCATACGTGAGAAATGTATAAAAAAATCATAACGTCTGAACCAGGCACGTCGCCTAATAAGACGCCTGATACACACGTCGTCCCTCAGTACGTCGCCTAATAAGACGCCTGATACACACGTCGTCCCTCAGTACGTCGCCTAATAAGACGCCTGATACACACGTCGTCCCTCAGTACGTCGCCTAATAAGACTAATACACACGTCGTCCCAATATAATGTTATTTTTCCCATGTTGATAACGAAAAGTGAATAGCATGAGTAAGATTGGATTTGCAATAGGCTATATGCCTATCGGGAGACATGATTTTTGTTTTGTTTTGTAGGAAGCTTTTCTTTAAAGTGAATTTTTGTTTAATATTAAAGCCTATCTTAAATTTAAATTTGTCATCAAAAAAGAAGCGAATATTCCATAAACAGGCTCTAACTTGTTGGTCTTTCTACAGCAGTGTTTCAATAAATGGTCTATCTTTTCTAGACAGAATTGTTAACAACAAAGTAATAAAAAATCTTTTATTTGCAAAATCTATCCCTGCCTCCAGATACAAATGGTCCCCCTTGTATGAAAATATTAATTGGAATAGAGCATGGAGTAACCCACATACATTTTTAATTACAAACAAAGTAAAAGAAATATCATTTAAAATTCTTTACCATTATTACCCCTGTAACAAGATTATCTAAAAATTTATACCGTAGACGAAAAATGCAGCTTTTGCTTTATGGAAACGGAAACGTTAGACCATTTATTCTATAATTGCTCACATAGCTGTGGAATGATATAGCCAATGTTTCATTAATTGACAACATGGCTCAAACATAGCCTACATTTATCTAATTTTATCAATCTTCTTTTAATTTTCTGACTCAAATTTCTCTGTACAATATATAGTCAACTTAATAATTTTGCTTGGAAAATTCTTTATTCATAAATCGAAGTTTATGAAAAACTACGGTGACGCATTGCTGCCACATACATATAATTTTTTCCACTCAATTATGTCGTAATAACGAGATCTAATGTCGTTTTAACGACATATTTTTCTCGTAATAACGAGATCTTATTTCATTAAAACGACATATTTTCTTGGCCTTTTAAGGACGTGTGTAGTCATGTAGGCTACAAAATATGCCTTTATCCACATAAAATTGATAGCCAATCATGTCTTTATCATATGTTCAAAAAGCTGAAGAAATAACAGCCCCCAACGGACATTCATGTTAAATTATCAAATTCTGTACACACCTTATTCATAGCAGATGAGCCCAGAATACGAACATTGTGTTTAATTGCATATTAGGCTAAGCATTTTCCTCCCATAGAAAACCCTTATAATAAAGAAAAAGCTTAATGTGGCTTAATAGGCTACTTCAGTGATAAAGATCAAATGCTGTAGCCTACACACCTTATTAATAAACCATACTATCCTACAGAAAAGCAGATGAGCCCAGAATATGAACGCAATGCATTTAATTATACGTTAAGCGTTTTCCGATAGAAACCCTTTATTATAAAGAAAATAAAGGTGGCTCTTAACGTGTCTTTCTATGGGAGGATGGCATTGCGGTGCGCAGCAAATCCTTTAAATGGTATTCAATGCAAAACAAAAATGAAAAATAAAAGTAGCCAATAAAATAAACAAATTATTGTGGCATTAATTAGCCCACAAACAATATTTATTTTAAAGACTAAACGAATTTGTTTAAAGAAAAACACCAGCGTTGGGCGTTTATCTGTATAGGCTAAGTGTTTCAGTCGTCATTTTCAAACTGGCGCAATAAAATAAAACAGAATTTGATTTGTTAAACATGAAGAGGATTATCCGTCTGGCATGGCCGCTCGCTCTAACGTTAACCTAGATAAATGTTCGCTATTATGAAGCGCATATCCGAGTGTTTGTGCGGAGTGTGGAGCGCGCACTGCATGACGGCGCCGGTGCCATCACTCGCATTTTCCTATCAACAGTGGAAACAACTTAAATACTCCATCATTTCTGGTCATACAGAAAAGAATAATACATCAGTCGCAACTACTTTTATTTGTGTAAACTCTCAACAACAAGAAAACGTTGTGCTTTTGTAAAATAAAATAAAACGAGCAGGGCGCGCTTTCATGATCTCTGTGAATTCGAGCGCGTCTCAAAAATGAACCGAAAAACAGTGTATAGACAAGCCTCACAGACATGAGAAATATAACTATCTATATAAAGTTTATAAAAAATAAATAAAAATTGTTATCCACCAACGAAAAAAAATCCAATCGAAAGCAAATACGGTATACCATCTGATTATGTGATCCTATGAAAGGCGCATCTCTAGAGGCTAAATTACAGAGAGATGTAGATATGTTTGCAGGCAGCCTACACTGATTTAGAAAAGACTAGTTCATTAATAACAATTAAAATGCTTCATTATTTTTTTCAGACACATTTATTATATCATTAGCCTACTTTTGCCGGTGCTTTGCGGCAAGTTTTATGCGCTTGAGCGCGGAATAGCCATATATACACCCAGGATTGAATTTAAACGTGCGATTAGTCCTAATTGCTTAAATAAATTACTACTAGTCTAGAAAAATCCTTCAGTCTATGGCAACTCTAATCAATAGCCTACATTTAATATTTGACATTATTTAATTAGTAATTAGTATCCAGCTCTTTACATTAAATTAGTTGAGTTAGCATAATTAGTTAATGAACAAATAAAATAATAAAATAAAGTTTAAATTATACTACCGGTAACCATATTTCTATATAGCATTGCTTATTCCACCACACAAAGGACTGTTTATAAGGTGACAATCCGTTATACATGTGAAGATTGTAGCCTATATGGCTGTATCTTGAAGATTTGTGTATTGTATCTTCTGTTATAAAGATGAAGATTGACATTTCGTTAATTAAACAAAATAAGAACACAATGTTGTAAAAAATAAACAACTTAGGCTATGTTCTGTTAGATGTGTTTTGACTACTTTTTGTTTAATTATATCTCTAGGTAATGAAGATATAGCCTATTAACAAAAATAAATCTTAGGCTATATATAATATATTATATAAAAAAAAAACTTATAGGCCTATATAAAATATATTTTAAAAAGGGCCTCATTGATTCATTTTGCCTGATTGGGGGCTGTTACTATTTGCTTAAGCTTTTTGAACGTAGAAGTGTGATAAAGGCGCGATAGGCTGTCAATTTTATGTGGATAAAGGCATATTTTGTACATGACTACACATGTCCTTATAAAGGCAAAAAAAGATTTTTATCGTTTTTAACGAGATCTCGTTATTACGAGAAAAATATGTCGTTTTAACGACATAAGATCACGTTATTACGAGAAAAGATGACGTTAAAACGACACAAGATCTCGTTATTACAACATAATTGAGGGGAAAAAATAATATGTAGGCTATGTGGCAGCAGCTTTGCGTCATCGTAGTACTGCTCTTGATGTAAAGTGTAACAATTATCGTCAGCCCTCTTGCGCCCTCTGTTGGCATTTGTCAAGTCAAGTCAAGTCAAGTATATTTGTATAGCGCTTTTCACAATACAGATTGTATCAAAGCAGCTTCACAGTATTAAATTAAAATAATACAACAAGGTTTGTTTCTAGTGGAATTTATTGATAAAATCAAATTAGATATCCCCAGAATATCCCCAACTGAGCAAGCCAAAGGCAACAGTGGCAAGGAACCGAAAAACTCCATCAAGTGACCTAATAGTGTCCTAAAACTCCATCAGGTGACCCAATGGAGAAAAAAAAACCTTGGGAGAACCCAGGCTCAGTCGGGGGCCAGTTCTCCTCTGGCGTTTATTAACTAGAGGCCGGATTGTAATTTGAACTGTAAGATTAAAAATATTATATGAATGTATATTTGTACATAATATACATATGTTCATTGTTTATGTATTTCTTCATGTATTTTAATAGTGTTGTTAAATAAAATAAAATAATTAATTACTTTTAATACCCTACTTTATTTGAACCAATTATATTGCCTCATTTGTAATATGTATTTAAGTCATACTAAAGGCTATTGTTCACTTCAGATCTATCTTTATGACCAAAAAAATATATAAATAAAATAGTCGACACTGACAGCCCTAGTTTTGAACATTTGAACATGAACCTACATTGTTTTGCATTTTGTGACTAAAAGACTATTTCCCTGTCTTATATTTTTTCATTGTTGATTTCTTGAAAATAATAGGCTATTAAAATACTTTCTTGTCACCTTCTCCTGTAAACAATATCTTGAATAGTTTCATATTGTGTATTCGCCCATTATGGTCAACTGTGTAAATTAAAATTATTACCACCTTCAAAAGTAAAAACTCAGAATGACACATTCCAGAATATTATGTTTATAGATCACAATTAATGAATTTATCTGCTCAACTTTAAAGTTGTTGTTAATAATTGTGCAAAAAGTTGTGACTTTGATGGTGTATAATTTGCATAGTCCTCATATCCAGTAGAAAGTGGGTGAATTATTTAAAAAAAAAAAATACTATGTTCATAAACCATTCAGAGATGACATTAATGACATACACAACTTTGTATACAATACAAAATTTGTATCAATGATATTTTCAATGTCATCAGAATACAAGAAAAGAATGATTGATTAGAAAGATAACAAAGGAAAGATAAGAAAAGCTAGGGGGAAAAATAGGTATTATTTTATTGTGATGCGACGTTGGAGTCACATGTTGGTGTCACGCGTCTGTGGTGCGACCTGCTGTGGTGCGACGTTGGACGTTGGTGTCACGCGTCTGTGGTGCGGCATGCTGTGGTGCGACGTTGGAGTCACGCGTTGGTGTCACGCGTCTGTGGTGCGGCGTACCCCTTCTGTCACGTAAAAGTACACGACTGTCGACTTCGGTAAGTTATCCGTGGCACTATCCACTCGTAACGGATCGACGGACTGCAACCGCGTGCAGTGTGAAAGCTCTAACCTGTTAACATGGGTACGGAAAAAAATACGCACCGCATACGCAATGCAAACGGAGTATGTGTGAAACGGGCGTAACTCCATCAAACTTCTTCTGTGCAATAGACCACTCCCCAATAGCTAGACAGTTCCGTTAATGCACGTCTTCTCTAGCTTAACCTAATATGTATTTAGCCACAAGGGGGCATTAGTGTCTCTTTTATAACTATAATACAGATTGGAGCCTTTTTAACACACTGTGTACATTGTTTTTGTGGGAAAAATAAAATATATTTGTTACCGTGTATTTGTGTGTTCTGAGTATAAAAACAATATTCTCAAATATTTTACAACACACTTATGTATGTACTGTCTGTAGTAAGTGTAACACTGAACAAAAGAAAGGCCTAAGTCATTATGATGATTGGAGAAGAAGTGTTTTACAGTGAGCACATCAGTGTTCAGCTGGCTCTTATAAATGTCTATTCATGTGATGGTTTGTGTGTGTCATTTGAAAACAAAATACCATTTTGAGAAGAAATAACATTGTTTTGAATGTAAAGTTTCATTTTGCAGGAGAATTGAGGGGTTTTGCCCATTGTGTGTGTGTTTTTTTGGATTTGTGTGTAGAGTTCTGAGAATATGAGGCATGCTTTCAGAAAATGTGTGTAAACAATCGAGAAAAACTGTAAACACAACACCTCATCTTCAAGCACTATTCACAGAACCTCTGACTCTTCAAAATCAAACACTGCTCTCAAATCATAGACAAAGTGATCAAAATGATATACACTATCAAGCAGTCAGCAAACAATACACCAAAAAATAGAAAACACATTGTTCGAAACATATAGTTCTCAGGGAGAAGTACATTTTTAATCTCAAAACAAATTTCATATTTTTCTGTCATTGTCTTTTGATGAATGAAAACATGTTCTATCATAGTAGCTCAAAACTGATCAGAAATGACTACTCTGCTTTGCTCTTTGCAGTTTTTTTGTTCTTCCTCTTCTTGTACCCCTATTCTTACAGTACTGTACCCTGCATCTCACACACTTTGTCTCTGTGATACTGTAATTATTGTTCTTTGTTGATATGAACCTGCAACCAGTCAAAATCTATTGAGCAGTCAGTGCTGTTAACAAATGGAAAGCACAATGTTCAGGGACATACAATGTGTTCACTGTACAGTATACAGCCTACAATACACTACTACAGTATACAATACTAATATCAAAGGAGTAAACGTGATCAGTGTGCTTCTTCTTGTCTTTGGGCATCATCTGAAACAGGTTAAATCAGTTTTGAGTGGTTGTGTTCAATCAATGACGTGTGTTCTCTATTTGTATTTGATTGTTGCCACTTGTGTTTACCAGTATGGATGACATGTGCATTACAGTGCAGAATGTGTTTAGAGAATGAGAATGTGTTTAGAGTTTTGCTGAAAAGTCTAAGTGAGATCTGCAAATTGTTTTACCATGTGTAATGGTTTAAGATATTGACAACAGACTGAGCAATTAGCTCAATGAGTTCAGGCAACTGAGAACTTTGTTCAGCCAGTGGGTTTTAGTGTTTTAGCAATTGAGAAAAACTGTAATACCAGCTGTAAACAGGAGCAGAGAGGTTATATATGTCTGTGAAAACAGCATTGGTCACTGTTAGTCAATCATTTCTGATGACCTCAAATCAAGAGCTTGGCTTTAAATAACCTCTGGCGATGACGTCACTGGAATGTGCATTCGTGACGCTATAAATACTCGTGAAACAGACGCACCTTCAAAACCTCTAAGACTAGTCTTACAAGTTAGACATCATTTTTTTCTTTAAGTACTAGAACTTAAGACGCAACCAGCCCCAGGTTTGTCTTCAAAGGTATTGTGTGTGTGTGTGTGTGTGCGTGTGTGTGTTAAAAAAGCTCCCCTTTGTTAGGAGTTAGAGCTATTTGATAGGGTGCAGTAGCCTACTTTCTGAAAGAAAAGTAAAAAAAGAGAGCTCATCATGTCAGTGTATCAGGAGATTCACAGCCACAACATTAAAACATGCCTAGACAAACCCTGAACTCTGATCACGTTCCTCAAACCCTGAACTCTGATCACGTTCCTCAAACCCTGAACTCTGATCACGTTCCTCAAACCCTGAACTCTGATCACGTTCCTCAAACCCTGAACTCTGATCACGTTCCTCAAACCCTGAACTCTGATCACGTTCCTCAAACCCTGAACTCTGATCATGATCCTCAAACCCTGAACTCTGTGTCACGTTACTCTCTCTGTCCTCACTCCACTGGTCTAACACTCAAACTGGTCCTCACAAAGATAGTTGTACAAGTACAGTACACACACACACACACACACACACTCACTCTCTCTCTCCCTCTCTCTCTCACACACACACACACAAACTCTCTCTCTCTCTCACACACACACACACACACACACACACACACACACACACACACTTGTCCTAATGTAAGCAGAGCGAAGTAAAGAGACGCTGACTAGTCAGACTGCGATAATGAAGAGAATTTTATTAGTATATTGAACAGAATGTTTCATTGACTCGGCTCAGATGAGGAGGCCCAGAACTGCCGCCACACCGGCCCCTGTGGCGCCCACAGCCGCCTCAGCCACGACCGGGATCCCAGCGGCACCTGCACACACACACATACAACACACAAGCGTTTCAGAGACCAACTCATTAGGAAAATAAAGTCATCAAATGCATTATTGACTGTAGGTCATCTTCCCATTACCAGCCATCGAGGTGGCGTACGAGACCGCGGCGATCCCGGCACCAGTAAAGCCCACGGTCGCCAGAACCACCGGAGCAGCCATCACTGCACCCGCTGCAACACACACACACACACTGATGAATGATCCCTGTGTTGTGCGGAATTTCAACTCCCTGCCAAATTGGTGCGCGCGCAGTCAGCGGAGCCTCGCGCTGTGGAGCCAGGAGAAAGTATAGGCTTAACCCTCTTGGGTAGGATAGTGGTGTGGAGTACGTCCGTATTACACGTCATAAACTGCATATCATATGCACGTAAAAACTATTTTCCGAACTGATGAACATCTGCGCCGGCTACAACACACACACACACACACGACATGCGGGAGAGCGTATTGCATATGTAAAAAAATTATTGCATCACAAAAAGTGTATTGTTATTGTCAAAACATTTTAGCAACTAAACTGAATTTTATTAGGTTTAGTGACATGTTACAATGTTTACATGGTAGGCTACAATTTCTGGTGAGCTATGCTTTTTTATTATTTCAGTTCAATTCAATTATTGTGATTTGATTTAATATTGACTCATTTGGATAAATATTAAGTAGGCTACACAAGGTAGGCATTAATTTTTCTCAAGAAAAAAACAACTCACCTAATGCTGTAAACATACAGAGAGCCCTATCAGCTGGCAGTATTATTTAAGGTTAAAAATAACTCAAATAAATATAATGCGTTTTTTTTTTAATTATAATAACAACTTTATTTAATGATATAAAATATCATTATTATAAAGTAAAAATATAATAAATATGTAATATAGTACACATTTAGCAAAATACTCTCTATAGCTCTTTTTTTCTAGCCAACTAACATGCTATAGCCTATATTATGGTCATCAAATGGCTTTCCTGAGGTAAATGTGACATAATTGTTCTCCAGCTGTTTTATTGACCCCTTTGTTTGATTGATTGGTCGATATTATGTATGAGGAATATACATTTCGGCAAGTTGTACTGTATCGTGTTCATTCGTGTTTATTTACTAGCTAGTAGAGATGATCGGTTCACGTGCCGCTATAGGGATCTGTCACGTCACATTTACAAGCGCCAAAACGGTTATTGTTTGAATTTCGTAATAAAAGTGACAGAATCTGAGAGCTGAGATTTTTTTATATCATATTCATAAGTAACCAGCTCTGTCTTATGGAAGGAATATCCTGCCAAATTTAAATAAATAAATTAAATGATTAAAATTAAAATTAAAACCATATTAAGGATTTCATTACAGAAAACAGCACGCAAAATATGTGACAAAATTGAGAATGAAATTAAATGATTTCATTTTCACAGCATTATCCCTGTCAAATTGAAAAATAAAATGCAATTGGTGATTTCACATTTCATTTTCACTACAGTCTCGAGGCAAGACTGCCAATATTAAAATGAAAAGCCAAACGTGAAAAAGAAACTACAAATACAGTTTTTATAATGCTCTTTAGTAATGCTCACGCAATAATAGTGACACAATTCAAATACAAATGTAAATTTTCGTTTTCATTTTAATTCCTCTTTTATTTCAGTTTTCATTTTCGTTTTCATTTTCAAAGACAACCTGCATGCAAATTCTATGTTAATGAGTGGGTGTGGCTTATTCAAGTAACGGCGCTGAGACACGCCTTCTAGCTAAGTCATCGATGTCCCGCATGAGTTGAATGTGTGAAACGAAATTATTTAAATGTGATTATATTGTAATCGAGACGACGAGATATGGCGAAATCTGTTAGTGAGCTTTTGCGGGAAGCTGCCGCAGCATTAGTGGAAACAACCAGCCTGACCATGTTAGTTATGATGTTATAGACCATAATCGACGATGAGGTTCATTCATGTATTAGGCTGTTTTGGAAATTCAACTATTTGGGTGTACAAAGGTCTTAGTAACACAGTTTCTACAATAATTATAGCCAGACATTAATACCCGCTAGCTTTAACCGAGGACCTCGGCCAATGTTTCATATTCGCGTCATGCCTAACAACGCCCTTCAGCCGTGACTTATTCAGATACATTAATATTAATATACATATAATACACTGAGTTTGTGTAAAGAGCTGCCAACTCTCACGCATTCACCGTGAGACTCACGCAACTCTTCACACGCTCTCACACTCTCTCACGCCACACATCCATTTTCTCACGCACAGAAAAATCGCGAAGCAAAGAGGACACGGAGACCGACAGACTAGACAGTATGGAAGGAATATCCTGCCAAATTTAAATAAATAAATTAAATGATTAAAATGAAAATTAAAACCATATTAACGATTTCAATCTCAACTGATGAACACCGTAAGATTGTTTTAAATACCTCTAAAAAAATACTTTGGCAAGTATGACATTGACTATTTCATTTTTTTTTAATTATAGATCATTAAATTATGTTGTTTGTTTGTTTGTTAGATTTTACCTGCTCCAACGCCAGCTGCTAACAACATTACTAATATAGAAGAGAAAATAAGGGTTAGATTCCTTTAATACTGATAAACCAACATTAATATTCTGCAGTGATATGATAAGGTAGGCTACTTACAGAGACCCATCTTCTCTCGGAATGAGCTCTTGTGTGTGTTGGGATTGAGCTAAACTCCTCAGGGCGAGGCTTTTCGAGAAACGAAACCTATAGTGATGTCCAGTTCGGGAAAGAATCATTCTTTTGAATCGGTTCTTTTTAGTGAACTGAACCAGTTCATCCAACCGGACTGAACCTTCTCAAACAGTAACAATCAAGCTAGTTTTAGAGTTCAGAAACATCAAATCGATCAAAACCATCAAATCGATCAAAAACATAAAATCAATCAAAAACATAAAGTCGATCAAAAACATAAAATCGATCAAAAACAAAGTCAATCAAAAACATCAAATCGATCAAAAACATCAAATCGATCAAAAACATCAAATCAATCAAAAACATCAAATCGATCAAAAACATCAAATCAATCAAAAACATCAAATCAATCAAAAACATCAAATCAATCAAAAACATCAAATTGCTGCTGATGCTTTTTATTATCCAGACACACTGATTTGTGTAGGCCTATTTTTAACTTATTAGTTTAGAGCTGCAGTTTAGAGCTTTTTGGATTCATCCCCCTTTATTTTCCTAATTTATTTGAGGTAAAATTATATTACATGTTGCTAAATAAATTGTATTTATAAAATTATTTTATTAACAAGTGTCATGTTTGTGATTTTCATTTGTCAAGGAGCCAGCTTCTGACCATGAAATACTGATTTTATGACTAATTTAATTTATTCAGATAAACAGACGTTAACATTCTTTTTTTGTCAGTAGGCTATTGGAAACTCCAACAGCCTTCCTTCGTTTAACGTTTTTCCTCTTTTTTTTCTTCTTATTTCTTTTTTGACGAACTGCACAGATTTTCAATGTGCTATATTTTCCTCATCCATTTTGAAACAAAACTTTATTATATGTTATAATATACATTAATTGTTTTTTTATTACAAGTATCATTTTTAAAGACCATTTAGACTTGACTATCAAGCAATATACAGAAATGGGTGCAGTGGTACCTGTTCTTTTTCTGATAACTTTTATTAGATTGTTGATTGCAAAGAATGCTTGTTATTTTTTATAAAATGGGAGCAACAGCCTATTCCGAATTTATACACTGTAAAAAACAACAACATGTGAAATCTACAGTAAAATAGACTTTTTTAGTGTTTTTTACAGTGCATGAAGTTTGGCTTCATGATTTAGCCAGGTTTCCATCCAAGGATTTTTTTTTTCTTTCACATGTGCAAAGGTAATTACTGTATACAAGTTGATAGAATACTGTATATTCAGTCGAAAACTGTAGTAATGAAAGAAGTAAAGGCCTGCTATGATAATCACATCAGCAATGTCCTGTAGAAAACCACAGAAGTGAGAAATCTCCAACAATGTGCTGTGGAGAAGGTCACAAACATATCTTTCTGTTTAGACTGAATTACATTTTTTTAATGCTTTATTTACTGTTCATCACCAGTGATTAATGCAAGCGTTATATGGAGCGAGGAGAAAGGCTTCATGCTGCATTATCAAGACTGGGTACAAAATGTCACACCACGTGTGTTTGTGTTTTACACCGTTCCCGCCTTAGTTGTCATGGTTTATTTGATCTCATCATGATGTCAGGTGTGTGTGTTTCATTATTTACACACTTAAGTTCTGTTCTGTTTGAGTTTCACTGTCGGGTCTCATCAGTGTGTGTTGGCTGCTCATTTGAGTTGGTGTTTGCCTTGTTAAACACTGCTATACTTCTTCTTCGTTGTGCGTTTGTCTTGATCCACACAACCCGTGACAAAAAGACTGTTGTCACAACAACTGCTTGATTCCACCGGTAGGAAGTCCTTCAATAATTTATCGTGACAGGGTTACGCCTTTGGAAAAATACTGTTATCTCAATGACTGGTGAGAGGCAGTCTTCCACAAATGTAATTTGTTTATCTCATTTCATTCATGCCATAAAGAATTCTCTTTTTCCGTGTGCTTAGACTTAATGGGCCTCTTTTATCAATCTAACATAGAAACGAGCGCAGAAATCATCTTAGGGACTGTTTGTTTTTTATTTAAGGGGCCACCGGAGGAGTTTTGAGATCTGTAGACAAAAAATACATGACCCTCCCTTCGCCAGCAATAATTTTTTCTATGACCCTCCAAAATGATTGTGAAAAAAGGCATGACCCTCCCCGATAATTACTTCTGGTTTGGGCTAGGCAAAGATGTTCAGATAGCCATTGTTTTTTTTACAACCATAAACTCCTGCTTTCTCATCTTACTAGGGCTGTAACGATAGACCAAACCTACGATTCGGTTTGTATCACGATTTTTGATTTTAGATTTGAAAAAAATCATGTTTTCGGTGCTGATGCGGTGTGACGCGTTCAACGTGGGTGGCACAGCACTGCAATAAAGCATCTAAAAGCTGTCACAAAGAACCGGCAAAAGTAATGATTATGAATATGTCAAATATAGCAAGGAGACATTTTAACTGTTTATTAATAAACAAGTGTTTTCTATGTCAACTGCAAAGATGAAGAACGATGCTGACTCGCGATCTTCGCAGTAGTCAACGCGCCAGAGAGAAATGAACATTTCATACAGATTAAGTCGAGAGCAGTCTGTTTTCTTTCGTTTTGAACTGTTCTGTTTAAAAGTAGACATTTCAAGCTTTCTATACATGTCTCAGGTCTGTGAGGCAAGTACCTTACGCTGAGTTTCGGTTCATTTATGAGACAAGAGTCCAGTTCACTCACCGGCGCCTCCGTGTCATGATTATCTATTTTCTACTATATTGACTTAAATCCAGGCAATTGATTGATGAAACATTGATTAAAATTCAGATACAATTAATAAAAAAAACGAAATTCACTTTAAAGAAAGGCTTTGTGCTTTCTGTTTGAGGTCTCTATGAAAGTTTTAAAGCCGCTTTCAGAGCAGTCATGTCCGTAACGGAGAACTGTCACGTCCGTAACATTGTTTTTTTCCTCATAAAAGCGAACACGAAAAATAAAATAAAAATAATATTTTATGTTCTGTGGAGGCCGACCCTTCTTCATCCGGTGGGTATACATCTTTTGGTTTGCGCAGTGTAATTCATAGAATTAATAAAAAATATTTTGCCACCTAAAAGTTAAAGATTTTTTGTGTCACGTCACATGTGTATTTCCCTCATATTAAATATAAAACGCATGTGTAGACTGATATTTTTCTAATGTCTTGACTCCTTTATTAAGGGAGTATATAAACAGACGTTTCAATATATTGGTATTAAATGCATTTTCTGAGAATTTATATTTCAAGTTTTGAATGCAAATATCTCGTCCATAACGCTGGAATTGCCCAATTTTAACGAATTTATCCTCAACTAGTTTTTTGGTCTAGGTCTAGGGGAGAGCGGGGCACAAAGTAACGCTTTTTGACTTTCTCAGTTTGTGTAAATCTACTTATGGTTCAGAGTATTTATTTTTTTCCCACATTAATTTCCCACATGTCTACTACAATCATGTGTTTTTGTTTTATTAATACAGTATATACTTTTTTCTTGATATACCCCGAAAGAATGGAAGTGAAATGTGACAACATGCCCCATAGGTGGGGTACATTGTAACATGTAAGGGGCACATTGTAACATTACATGACAGCTTAAAATGTTATCTGATCGAATAAAAAAATATACAAAAACTAAAATATTTTCTAAATAAAATACAATTAAAAGACTTTTTCATATAAAATAATGGCAATTTTTAATAATTAAATATAAACAATTTTTTTTTTTTTTTTGACTACGAACACAGGAAAACACAGCTATACAACATAGTTCAAAACAAATAAATAATTAGTAATTTCTGAACATTGACTCTCAGTCTTTATTCACCTTTTTCTCGCGTTTTCTCAATAAAATTAATAAAAGTATAGAATATAATAGAAAATTTCTAATAGGGGCACATTGTAACGCAGTGTGACAACATGCCCCGCCTGCACAACTGGGATTTAAACCCGGCTAGTATCTTCTGCTAGTTAGCGAAGCATTAAATAACTATCTCAACTGTTAAATAACATCTTGGAGATTAAAATAATATCAGATTTGTCTTATTTTAAATAAACACAAAAAATAGAGATGAAAAATTAACTTAAGTAAGAAATGTACCTTTGCTATGTTTTAATAAATGTCTATGGATATCTTCCAAAAAAAAAAGAATAATTTTGGCTGATTTTTTTTTTTTTCTATATAGTGTTGATATGGCAACTAGTAAATACACAAAGTTTCGTCATCCAAGCATGTGCGGAAGTATTTAAAACAAGCGTGTTACAACTAGCCCCGCGCTATACGTATTTTATTATGTAGCCTACCTTAGTAATTTAAAGATGTGGTAGCCCTACTACATCTTACACATCACACTCCACTGTTATGGTGGCAATTTTCAGTAGATTTACTCACTAACATTTTTGTGGAAACGAAACTAAAATATGGTAGTATCGCATTCGCACTAGCGCACATTCTATCAGCTGCAGTTCTGGCGCCTCAGTCCCAATACTGTAAAACTCGACGTACATTCACATCACATGTTAATGCAGCGGTAGAGTTACACTCACAGGACACTGCACTTTATATTCGCAACCATAAAAGTTAATTATTTGTTCGTGCTTTAAAGCTTTGCCGGGTAAACATTACATTGGCGTTCTGTTCTGACATGATGCACTTTTTCTAAGCGCATAGCCTACTGAAGTGCGCGCGCACTGTCAAACAGCGCCAAACTGGATTTTTGTTGGGTCAGACGCATCTGATAGCGATGGGGGGCCGAGACCGCGAGAGCTACATGTAATAAAAAAAATGCACCAAACAAGCCACTTTGAAATGTTGCTGTTTTCACAAAAGTTGGGTGACCCTCCCCCTAGACTAAAAAAAGTTGGATGACCCTCCCCTCAACAAAGAATAAAAAGACATGACCCTCCCCTATTTTCCTCCGGTGGTCCCTTCCATAAATACCGAACGGTCCCTTAAGACACAGGGTTCATGTAAAGGATCCACTGGAGGCAAGTCTAAATGAGAACCCAAGTGCAGTTTATTATAAACAAAACCAAACGTGAAACAAAAACATGGCGTGGCATATGAACATGAACATGAACATGAACATGAACATGAACATGAACATGAACATGAACATGAACATGACTCGCAAACAGTGATTACAGAGAACAATACTTGACAAAGACACATGGCAAACATGAGGGCTTAAATACACAGACTAATGACAAAAGGGACACCTGTGAACAATGATCAGACAATTAACAAATGACAAGACACATGGCAGGATCACATGACAAACAGGGAATGACATGACAGACATGAAGCATGACAAGACACAGAAACATGACAAGAACAAAACCAAAATCGTGACAGTTCACCTGTATAGAAGCTTGTTTCCACCACAAAATATAAAGGTAATTGCGATTTTATATCTCACAATTCTGACTTTTTATCATCTTTTATCTGCGACTTTATTGCATGATATAAAGTCGCAATTGTGAGATATAAACTTTTTTTCTTAGAATTGCATGTTTATATCAATTATATTTTAACACAAGACAAGCTTCCATATGAAACATTTGTATGCTGCCAATCCCATCGTACGAATGATCGGACTTTGATAAATGTGGCACTGAAAACAATCGTCATTTGAATATCACGCCCCTAAATATTCACGATTTAGACGCCTTGCCTCTAGTCTAGAGTTTACGACATGGAGAAACGTAACCTGGCCAAGAAGAGGAAGTATCTCATGAAAGAGAAGATCTTACTCCAAAAAAACACCTGTTAATCTCATAACTGCAAACAATTATATTAATTTATATGTATATTAAATACCGGTAAATAAAAAGAAACATTTACAAACATTATAAACACTATAAACTAGGCTATTTCCCCCTCACTCCTCATCAAATCCTTTAAACTGAACGGTATTCAGAACAGAACAAGAATGAAAAATAAGTCAAGTAGAGAGTAAAAGTTGCTAATGTATTTGATACTCAGTAAAACAACAAAGTAGCTAAAAAGATACTTAAGTACAGTAACTAATTACATTTACTCCAATACTTCACACCACTGCATCATGGTCATATTCCAGCATGGTAATGTGAAGATTCATAAGCCTCAGACTGAGAGAGAATGAAGAATCATGTTCACCCCAGAGTCCAGATCTTAGTTCAGTGAGAGTGTTTGGGATGTGCTGGAGGAGACTTCACAGAGTGCTGGACTCTTGCATTGACAAATCGAGATCTGGACCAAACATTGATGCACCTTTTGGTGGAAATAACATCATAACATTTATTTCTGTCAAGAGGTGTGTTGCGGCAAAAACAAATAACTAACAAAACAGCATCAGGCATAAGAGACATCAGGATTAAAATTGTCCTTAAAATGTTCCCAGTCTACCCACAGTCCAGCTGCAGGCAGAGTGAGACCCCTCAGAGGTGTTTGGCTGGCAGTTTTATAATGTTCTCCTCAAAGCTATTTCTTACAGCCCCCACCAAACAAAAGAAACAGAGGAACCCCTGTGGCTCCCCTACCCCCGGGAATCTTTCCACCTCTGAAGTCTCAGACACACCCCTGCAGCTGTACTAACATCATAAAAGAAACTCAAAATACAGACAAATGAATGTATGGCATTCATTTGTTAAATCATTGAAAATAAAATATAGAGAAAAGATCAATTTTTTCCATAACAATTCCTCCTCTTTATCATTCTCTGATAAACGATTTGGTTTCATTAACATTAGGTTTGATTATAACAACTTAAAAACACGCTTGTTTCTAATTCTGCATCAAACCCATAAATGATAAGAGCTGTTTCAAGTCTTTACATCACAGTTACCTTTCATATCTGATTTTCGTATACCTGCTCACTCTACTTGAACTTTGAAAGAAATAAGAAAAATAAACAAAAAAATAAAAATATTATGGATAAGCTAAATGGATAAGCACTGCTACCGCATTCCCGATAAATCGGACCCTCAGTCACTCCAGTAACTTAAAGCATAGTGTGACGTCCCTGTCAGTCCGTTCTTATTTTGTGTGTATTTGTGTTGTGTTTGTATTGTCTGCAAGTGTCTGGCTGATTGCAGCGTGATTGGGAGCACCGGTGCGTAGGTTCTTCGCTCTCTTCAAAAGCTGTTGGGTCATGTTGACAGGGGGGTTCTGCTCGGGTTCGACGTGACGGCGATACAGATAGCTGTAAATAGCCGAATTCCAGCTTGTTGGAAAGAACAATGTGAAATAAAACGGCAGTTCTGAGCAATGAAATGTATTCGTTCTCTCCTTTATTTGTGGTGATTCTTCGGAGTCGCAACAAATGGGGGCCCGTCCGAAATAATTATAGTGTTTTTTTTTTTTTTTTTGTCAAGTTTGGTAAGTAGCTTACAGCCTAGATAATGGTTTGCGTTGCTGATTGTTTATGGATTTGTATTGATTGGGATTAGTTTGGTGAGATTAATTTATTAGATTTTGTGTAGGTTTGTTGTTATATTTTGGCTTGGTTATAGCTTAGTGTTAAAGTTATTGGTAGGAGAGACGAGTGCATTTATTTTTGAATGCTTATTTTTCTTTCCACAGCTGTATTGGATTTAGTGGGAGGCCTTGGGACTGACTTCACTGTTAGGATTTAGTGACATTTCCTTTCGGGGTATATGTCGTGTTTTTTTTTTTAGTTTGTTATTTTTGGGCAGATCAGTGGTTAGAGCACTAGTCTCGGGAGCACGCCGAGGTTTGAGGGAATCGCCAATTTAATTGGTTGTTCTGCTCGACTTGCGGTATCAGGTGCATAAAAACCCACCACTGTATGCTTGAAGATTAGTGTCTTCTTAGTGTTTTTTTTGGTGTGTGTTTAGGGAGGGTGTGAAGTTAGATTTCCAGGTTATCTTTTTGTGGTTTTGCAGTTGGGGTAATAAAGTAAGTGTTCATTGTTAAAGAGCTATCTGGTATGGAATAATTGTGACATCTACCGAAATAATTGGATTTATTGAAAGTCCGTCTGAGCAGGGTTTAAATTTATTAACAAAAGATCAGTTGATTGAAGTTGCAGCACATTATGATATTAGTCTTTCCACGAATGATAAAAAATTACAAGAG
Organism: Rutilus rutilus; assembly: GCF_951802725.1. Classification (NCBI taxonomy): domain Eukaryota; kingdom Metazoa; phylum Chordata; class Actinopteri; order Cypriniformes; family Leuciscidae; genus Rutilus; species Rutilus rutilus. Next base: position 35,610,381 of record NC_140219.1, read on the forward strand.
AGTATTCGAACGGTTTTAAAAATCGCACTGGTAAATGAAGGAATTATTTCGTCTGTAGCGAAGTTGGTAGATCCACTGGAAAATATACCCGTTTCTTTAACGCTGTCTTTTGAGCAACAAAAAGAATTAAAAAGTTCGTCGAGACAAACTTTAAGTTGGCTTGAGAAAGCCGGACCAGAAAGTTTAAAGAAGTTTAAAATAGTTTGGAGTTTAAAGTAGTTTGAAGTTAGGGTTAGTTTAAAGTTTAAATTAGTTTGAAGTTTAAATTAGTTTAAAGTTTAAATTACTTTAAAGTTTAAATTAGTTTGAAGTTTGAAGTAGTTTAAAGTTTAAATTAGTTTAAAGTTTAAATCAGTTTGAAGTTTAAAGTAGTTTAAAGTATAAAGTAGTTTACAGTTAAAAAGTTGTTGGGGGTTTTCTAGTGGGTTGCTAGGGTGTTCTGGGTGGTTGCTATGGTGTTGCTAGGCGGTTGCTAGGGTATTCTGGGTGGTTGCTAGGCGGTTGCTAGGGTGTTCTGGGTGGTTGCTATGGTGTTGCTAGGCGGTTGCTAGGGTATTCTGGGTGGTTGCTATGCTGTTGCTAGGCGGTTGCTAGGGTATTCTGGGTGGTTGCTAGGGTGTTTTGGGTGGTTGCTAGGCGGTTGCTAGGGTATTCTGGGTGGTTGCTATGGTGTTGCTAGGCGGTTGCTAGGGTGTTCTGGGTGGTTGCTAGGGTGTTGCTAGGCGGTTGCTAGGGTATTCTGGGTGGTTGCTAGGCGGTTGCTAGGGTGTTCTGAGTGGTTGCTATGGTGTTGCTAGACGGTTGCTAGGGTATTCTGGGTGGTTGCTAGGGTGTTCTGGGTGGTTGCTATGCTGTTGCTAGGCGGTTGCTAGGGTATTCTGGGTGGTTTCTAGGCGGTTGCTAGGGTGTTTTGGGTGGTTGCTAGGCGGTTGCTAGGGTGTTCTGGGGGGTTGCTATGGTGTTGCTAGGCGGTTGCTAGGGTGTTCTGGGTGGTTGCTATGTTGTTGTTAGGCGGTTACTAGGGTATTCTGGGTGGTTGCTAGGCGGTTGCTAGGGTGTTTTGGGTGGTTGCTAGGCGGTTACTTGGGTATTCTGGGTGGTTGCTATGGTGTTGCTAGGCGGTTGCTAGGGTGTTCTGGGTGGTTGCTAGGGTGTTGCTAGGCGGTTGCTAGGGTATTCTGGGTGGTTGCTAGGCGGTTGCTAGGGTGTTCTGGGTGGTTGCTATGGTGTTGCTAGGCGGTTGCTAGGGTATTCTGGGTGGTTGCTAGGCGGTTGCTAGGGTGTTCTGGGTGGTTGCTATGCTGTTGCTAGGCGGTTGCTAGGGTATTCTGGGTGGTTTCTAGGCGGTTGCTAGGGTGTTTTGGGTGGTTGCTAGGCGGTTGCTAGGGTGTTCTGGGGGGTTGCTATGGTGTTGCTAGGTGGTTGCTAGGGTGTTCTGGGTGGTTGCTATGTTGTTGCTAGGCGGTTGCTAGGGTATTCTGGGTGGTTGCTAGGCGGTTGCTAGGGTGTTTTGGGTGGTTTCTAGGCGGTTACTAGGGTGTTCTGGGTGGTTGCTATGGTGTGGCTAGGCGGTTGCTAGGGTGTTCTGGGTGGTTGCTATGATGTTGCTAGGCGGTTGCTAGGGTGTTTTGATGGTTGCTATGGTGTTGCTAGGCGGTTGCTAGGGTGTTCTGGGTGGTTGCTATGATGTTGCTAGGCAGTTGCTAGGGTGTTTTGGTGGTTGCTATGGTGTTGCTAGGCGGTTGCTAGGGTATTCTGGGTGGTTGCTATGGTGTTGCTAGGCGGTTGCTAGGGTATTCTAGGTGGTTGCTAGGATTTTGCTAGGGTGTTTTGGTGGTTGCTAGGATGTTGCTAGGCGGTTGCTAGGTTGTTCTGGGTGGTTGCTATGCTGTTGCTAGGCGGTTGCTAGGGTGTTTTGGTGGTTGCTATGGTGTTGCTAGGCGGTTGCTAGGGTGTTCTGGGTGGTTGCTATGATGTTGCTAGGTGGTTGCTAGGGTGTTTTGGTGGTTGCTATGGTGTTGCTAGGCGGTTGCTAGGGTGTTCTGGGTGGTTGCTATGGTGTTACTAGGTGGTTGGTAGTTGTCACAGATGGTTACTATGGAGTTTTTATAGAGTTCTTAGCATGATCTTGGCATGATTTAGCACTTAACTAATCGCTATTAGCATGTAGCTATTCACTGCTAGCATGTGTAGCATGTTGGAAGTGCTGTTTGCTAGCATGAGTCAAAAGAGCCAAACCTCATCTCTATACGATGTTCTGATGCAGAGATATAGGTCTTGTAAAACGGTTGCAGAGGTCCATCTCTTGGGCTACTGATGGGGTTTCTCTCAGATAACACATCAGCGCTGGTCGAAGTTTGAGCGTTATCAACTATTGGCTCAGTCTCTGGCACATCTGTGGCTGCAGTCGGCTCCGGTGTGGGTGTTTGTGGATGCTCCTGCGATAACACAGCAGCGCTAGTCGAAGCTTGAGCACCGCTGCTATCCATTTCCTCAAACTGCATGTAGCCTAAGGAAAAATTAAAACTAACATCAGAAAAATCAGGCTGAAACGGACATGAATCAGAGTGGTAATGACTAGACACTCACAAACAAAAAGTGTAGGTTATTGTGATTGTCACAACATTTGGTAGCCTTACTAAACACTATTTTATTACGTTTATTGACAGCATGGTGCAATAATTGGTACAGGCCCGGGGTTTTCAAAGTGGAGGCCGCAGAAAGTTGGGGAAAAAAAACGTAAAAATATTTATATTATTATTAGTATTGTTATGAAATAGCATTATAATAATTTGTCGCATAGCCTAATTGAACATTATACTTTTAATGCTAATCTTTTAGAGATGCACTGATTGATCTGCTGGTGACTGGAATTGGCCGATTTTTCTACGTGATCGGCCATGACCGGCCTATCAGTCTGAAATTTAGATATTCGTGCTCCGGTCAAATGCATTCGGGCGCCACATGATTAACATCAACATCACGCAACATCAGCATCACATGTGCACACAGAACGCACATGTTTGACTATGAAACCTTGTGTATTACGGCCATTTCAGACCGCAAGCGTGAGCGACAGTGAAGCAGGGGTTTCGGTGCCGAGTCTATTTATGCTGCGCTGCTCACGTTCAATTAAAGTGAAAGCACACTTTTGATGGACAAAAAAAATAAACATGATTTGATTCACACAAAAAGTGCCTAAAATGCACATAATTTGCTTGTCTAGTGTGTTTTAACCAGAAATGGAGTAGGCTGTGTCAGAAAAGAAAATGAAGACTCAAAAATATTTATAGAAATTTTACCCAACTTGTTTTTATTATTCGGTTTTGGTAAAAGTGTATGGTGTTTTATTAAAAAAAAAAAAAAAAAAATATATATATATATATATATATATATAGATAGATAGATAGATAGATAGATAGATAGAGAGATAGAGAGAGAGAGAGAGAGAGAGAGAGAGAGAGATAAATAAATAAATAAATAAATATGATAGAAAGTAAATATTGGTGTGTGCTGTAAAGTGGTTAGAAAAAAATGAAATTGGAATCTGCTAAAATCTGTATATCGGTAATTGTATAAGCGCTCATTAATCAGTGCATTATGTTACATTAAAGATGCGCGCATCAACCGCCGAGTCCGCTGTTGAAAGTGACGATCATCCATTTATAATCACGCGTAACAACACAGAATAATTGTAATTTGACCATCGGGTGCGGATACTTAAATCAGAGAAAATTATTGGGGCGGGTGTATGATTTATTTTTGGCTGGCGTTAACAGCTCGGGGTGAAAACGGTTAACGTGGTTTATCAAGTTAGTGGTATTATTACCTCCTTCATATTCTATTTGTGCGTGACAGGAGCGAACACAGTGCGTGTCTTCTGCAGGTCGTGCTTACCAGGTTGTTCATCAAAGCCGGAATGTGCCCAGATGTAGGCTTTAAAAGTAGTTGGAGCATTTTTTATCACTCGCGTCTCTCCTCCCTCTGCCATTGTATGCTACCGCGACAAAGCACGTACGCGACAAATGATGTCAGAAAAGCGTCAGTAGATTATAATCGGTTATGGTCTATTACTGAACCAATACCCAGATAGCAAATTGGCTTTGGGCCGGATCTGGCTAAATTTCGGCTGAGATTTTGGCCCACATACCGCATGGAATTACGGTCCAAGGTTGGCCCAAGTGCTGTTTGCCGAAAGTCAACCAGATCAATGCCGGAAGCAGACCAAAACTCACCCAGAGTTTTACAATGTACCCAGATATTATCCAGAACTGACCCAAAACAACGCTGTAATCCCCAGATGTCAGCCAGACAAAGGCCAAACTGCCACCAGCTTTACCCCAGAACTCAGCCACAACTTATCCAGAAAACAGCCATAACGGGGCCAATATTATACCAGTCCCCAAAACTGAACCAGAAATTATCCCTGTGTAATACTTATATATTGTGCAAGGAATAATAAAATAATGACACTACACAAATGCAAAGTACAGCATTTTATTGAGAGGGGAAGACTATCTCAGCCAGATAAATGGAAAAATAAAAACTACGGGAAAAAGACAAGATAAACCAATACTAGAGTAAGGCAAAACAAAAGCAACAAATATTCACAATACAAGAATAATAAAAAGACAGAGCACTAAATTAAAATGTTACAAAAATTAATGCAATTATGCAATTTAAAAAAATTGTATGTGGCATGCTTAAATAATGAAATACAGACACGAACCAAAATACGGTGGCCGAGAGATCTCAACGCATGCAAACAGGTAAAAACACCAGCAAACTAAGAAAACATCTTCATCAGTTTGACAACACACATGCTGAAAACACTCAACACAACCAAATACAAAAATGCGCTGCAAACAGCAAGAGACTTCAGCGTCCTGCAACAGAAGAAAACATGCAGGAAAAACACCAGCAAGTAAAAAAAAAATCAGTTTCACAACACATGCTGCAAATACAATACAACCAATAAATAATAATAAAAAATAAATAATAAAAAAACACTACTGTAGATATTTGCGTTGTTGGTCTGCCATTTGCAGCACGTTTGTGTTTTTGGTTGTGTTTTGCATATTTGCAGCACATGTGCTGTCAAACTGATGAAGATGTTTTCTAAATTTGCTTGTGTTTTTTCTATTTCCATGCGTTGTCTTCTGTTGCAGTGTGTTGACCCCTCTCGGCCACCGTACTAAAAAGCAACAGAAACCAAGCAATAAATTAAATTGATACAAACAATAAAGCAAAAGTGTCATGCATAAATCAAAGTACAGAAACAAACTAAAAGCTGGTTATAAAAGACAAATGAAATACAATTAATACAGATGTGCAAAAAATTTAAAAATATAAGTTGCAACAATGCAAAACAGATTCCCTAATAACTTAAAATGTGTAATTTACATTAACATTTTGCAAAGGTGTCCTCCTTCTTCTGCCACCCTCGCGTTCACCGGCTAGATGAAACCACCTTTTAATAACTTTTTCGACCTCCAGCTCAGATGTCTGTGCACACACAGGATTTCTTCTTACAGCCGCTAGAATAGGAGCATACAAATACAGAGTTAAAAAAATGATTTTAAATAAAATGAACAATAGACATATAAAGCATTTGTATCAAAAGACACCACCAGTCAAAGAATTAAAACTTTCAACATTCATTCATGACATGAGGGAATAGTCATGAAGTTCCAGATAGACACAACAAAAATGCACTTACCAATCACAAGCTTTGGAAAGGTGTTTTCCCATGTACACCTCTCCAGTTTACCACTTTGACAAAGTCATTTTTGATTGCTTGCCTCATAATCCGCCAGACCGTGTCCTTTACGTCGACTCCACTCAACAATCCCAGTTCAAGTACCTGAAATATTTTTAAAACATGCCATCACTATTAAGTCAAAACACGCTAATATCAATATTATATTTACCAAATTAGACAAATATAAATAGTTTTTGTTACTGTTAGATTTTTCATGTTTTAGATTGATCACACACACACACACACCATTTAATTACAACAGTAATTACAACCAGACTTGTGAGTGATAACAGCATGCAACTGTGCATTACTGACAGTGTTACCTACCACTTTTTGTCTTGTTACTGGACATGATCGAAGATCACATTCCAGGGAAGTTAATGACCAAACAGTTTTGGACTTTGACTTTGGTTCTGTGCCTCTGTGATCTCCCGAACGTTGTTTGCTTTGAGATCTCGCACCATCCTTACAATGTTTCTCTGCTGCTCAGGATTTCTTGTTTAGATATTATGTCATGGAGAAGTGCTAAAACATTAAACACAGGTATTGAAAGGTTTACCACACCACCTCTGCTATGACATGAGCCTTACACTAACAGTGAATATATGATAGAAAAAAAACAAAAAGAAATCTTACATCTTATTAATCGGTCATCGCTTGAGAGGCTTTTTCTCTGTGGTCTGGGTGTTTCATGATGCCACGGTGATTGTATTGCCTGTTCGGGAGACTGTAAAGTTGTATCCTGAATTAATTTCTTTTTCCAAAGATTCAAACATCTCGTTGACTCTTTTAATAGCCCTTTTTCTCATGTTACCTCGCTCACTGTAAGCCCACATATGTTCATATAATAAGCACTGTAAATGGGGGCTAATTCTAGACTTATTCTAGAACCTCTAACATAAAAGCAAATCAAATCCAACCACAGGAAACAACCAAAAAAGCCTATCTAGTAACGTTACTGCGCTATAGATTAAAATCTACGTGATAGTTTAGATATGTAAAAAAGTATCAACTTACCTTGATCAGGTATTAAAACTCCAAAAGATAAAACCAAGATAGCGTAATTGTCGAAGTTAGAACGACAATTTGAATTTCACCGCGAGACTGCGTTGGAAAATATAGGCTTGTTTGAGATGCGCCTTGCCTCGCCTGAAATGTAGCCGAGAGTAGGCGGCTGCAGTGAGAGGAGGAGTGAAAAGAGCGCAGGCAAGCCGGACAGATCTCTCTTCTCGCAGTGGATCAGACACCTGTGAGATCAAAGATGGATATTGCGGGATTCACGCTCGTGCACATTGTTGCTAATAAACTGGATGGAATTCGAGTTCTGTTGCTTTTATATGAAAATAAATAAAATGAACAAGACACCCAAAGTACTTGTTATTTAATTCCATTCCAAATACATTTATCAATAATTTTTTCTTTAATACAGACATATGTGTTTTTATTTATTTTATTTTTTTATAAAAATTAAATTGCATAACCCAAAGAGATCGCACTGTCAGATAGTTTGGGAATATTCACACATAACATATACACATAAAACATGATATTAGAGTTTTAAAATCAAACATTTTAAAAGAGAACAATACATCACAGTTGTTTAAACCAATGAGCATTAAGCTGTGTCGTCAGCAAGTCGTTTCCCATCATGCTTTTGATCAGCGCAGTCGGTGGAGAGCAACTGCGCTCGACTGCAGAATCCGACACCTCCGCCTAGCGCTCGCGAGAGATTTTTGACATACGTCAGCATGACATCAGAGCAAGGCGGACCGCACTCGGACACATTTCTAACCGGCATGCATCTCGCGCTGATCACCGGTGATCGGTTCTGCGCAGATTTTGCTCATCTCAAACAAGCCTTATGAGTTGCTGAATAACTGCTACGTAACTTCCGGATCCTCTGGTAGTCACGGGGTGCATTCTGGGAAAAGTAGTCCTTTTTGTAAAGCGGATTTAACACCTTATATGTAAATCAACTACTATTTCCATGATGCATTGCAAACTGCGTCATCGTATCAGCAACAACAGACGCGCATTGACCCGTCTGCCGAGCAAGACTGCTCTAAAAACCAGTTTAACCATGGGTTTTTGTAGTAAAACTGTCGTTATACTGTACAAATGGTAATCAGTTTGCCAAAACTTTTTTGTGGCATATATTGATTACCATTTGGATAACCACAAAGTACTCATTCAGTCCCATTCAATCTTTTGTCTTATATGATGCTGCTGACTGAACCATTTGTCTTTGTCTTCGAACATTTTTTTTTTTTTTTGCACATTGTCACCTCCTTAACTGCCCATTAAAATAATCTTGCCAACAGAATAATCAAGTCTTCTTTCCTTTAAAAAAAGGAAAGGTCTTCTTGCCTCCTTATGTGTAAAAGTGTACAATTTGAATAAATATTGTAGGAGCCATTTATGTTTATTGTTTGCATACTATTTTATTTTGTTTGGATAGATTTATGTTAGTATTTAGGACACTGGGTGACAGTGATTAGATGCACATGGTTGTATATAAGGGGGGATAGGTGACAGGAAGTGATAGCCACAGGTAGGGGGAGCCCACACAGTTCTCACAGACAGACAGACAGACAGACCACAGACAGAAGAGCACGGATTACAGATCAGATACACGGCACGCTAACAACTGGGAACAAGATAAGAAACAACAATCAACTGGTATGTTCATCTGTTTGTACAATTTATTACAATAAACCACAAACCTCAACTGCAATAATCTCTGGAAAATCTTTGTGTGTCTGCGTAGAAACTTCACCCCTACCTGTGTGCATGATGGCAAAATTGGTTTAAACTAGATAAGGATTGCCAATACAAAAGTGAGAACTAAGCTCTATGAGTGAAAATTGAGCCTGTAAAAGTATTGGAACTGGATAAAGATTGTTTCCACGGAAGAACTGATTGTTTTCTTTCATGACTGGACGCCGTCATTCCCAATCAACGGAACATTGACGCCACCTGTGCGGAGCTGATTGACGGAGATTGGAAACTCCGAATGACAACGCGCAGGCAGAGGGGTATGTGCAACATTAAGCTTTATTGGAAAAGCCAGAAACAGCTACATTAATGGACCTAGTTGACTGAAGCATATACTGTCACCACAATATCAGCTGTCTGAAACCTTCTGTGATTGCCGTGTGGTTTACTGGATCACGCTAAAAGTGAAACAAATATGTCCATTGTCATGTCTGATGTTCGGTCACAAGATGGCGATGTTGCACTGGATTCTGAAAAAGAAAAAAGGGTTATTAAACACACTGCTAAAGGTTTGGAAATGTTCATTGAAAACTGTCAGAAAATAAGAAACTTGAAATGTAAACAAGCTAAGAAGTTAATGGAATTGTTGAAAGAGCTCATGAAATCAAAGGAGAATGCAAATGAAGTGCAATCTAACTTGGTTAAATTAATCAACATCTGTGATGAAGCCAAAAGAAATCATGAGTCATTGGTGAAGTTACCACTGCCTGAAAATGAACTTGAAAGGCAAAATCACTGGTTTCAACAAAAAATGGATACTTTTGATGGTTTTATACAGGATGTAAATGTGTGGTTTTCAGAGGTTGGGTGGCATAAAAAACACACCATTGCTGAAAGTGTAAACACAGATGACATTGGACCGGATGACAGTGTTTCTAATGTGTCAAAACATAAATCAAACCACAAATCAAGTTCTTCATCACGTGCATCTTCAACATCCTCTGCTCGCATTAAAGCTCAGGCAGAAAAGGCTGCTCTCATGGAACGGGTTGCCGCTCTGCAGAAAAGGCATGAACTTGAGGCACAGGAAGAACAACTGAAAAGGAAGAAAGAACAACTGGAATTAGAGACTGAACTGGCAGCAACCACTGCAAAAATTAATGTACTTGAATCAATGGGATCAAGAAACAGCTCAAGCGTATCTGATGGGATGAACTCGTATTTGAGAAAAGGAACTGCTCAAAAGAAAACGTCAGTCAAATTAAATCCACATGCAAAGACCTATTTACCTGATCAAGTGCAACAAAGACAGAATGTACGGATGGGAACTGAATCTTCTTCCCAGCAACAGGTTGTTCGACCAAAGGAAAGAGCTGATGGACCATCTGCTAGAGCTCAGGATATGACTCCTCTAACACAACAACCTGTATTTAAAGATGACAATCAAGGTGATATCTATCACATAATTCAAAGGCAAAGTGACATCACAGCTCTTCTCACTCAACAAAATCTCTCTTCTACTTTACCACCAAGAGACATTCCTGTTTATGATGGTGATCCATTGCAATATGGAGTTTTCATCAGGGCATTTGAGAGAGGAGTGGAAAGAAAGACCGATGACTACAGTGACTGTCTGCATTTCCTAGAGCAATACACCAGAGGGTATCCAAAAGATTTAGTCCACAGCTGCCAACATTTGCCTTCAGCTGAGGGATATAAAAGAGCTAAAGATCTGCTTAAAGAACATTTTGGTAATGAACATAAGATTGCCACAGCATACATGGACAAAGCATTTGCCTGGCCAGCGATCAAGCCAGAGGACGTGAAAGCATTGCAAGCGTTTTCATTATTCCTGAGAGGTTGTTGCAATGCAATGCGACAGCTCACCTATATGGAGGAGTTGAATGTTGCTTCCAGTATGAAGACCATTCTTCTGAAACTGCCTTACAAGCTCAGAGACAAGTGGAGGAATAGGGCATGTCAGCTCCAAGAACAACATGGACGTCGAGCTAGTTTCTCTGACTTGGTAGACTTCATGGAGAGACAGGTGAAGATATTATTAGATCCACTTTTTGGAAACATCCAGGATGCTAAGACAATTACATCTGTCAAAAGCTCCACCTTTGTCAAAGCAAGAGAAAAGCCGAGACCAAGAGGAAGCAGTTTTGCAACTACTGTAACACCTGTAGAAACAGAAAAACAAGAAAGAATTACAACAAATGAAACGAAAAATGTATCTGCCACTAATTCTCAAAATTGCTGTTTGTTCTGTGATAGAGGTGGTCACACATTGGTGCGGTGTCCACAAATCAGGAAAAAGATGCACAGGGAAAAAATAGACTTCTTAAAGAAAAGGGGAGTCTGTTTTGGATGTTTGAAAGTAGGACACATGAGCAAAGACTGCAATAGTCGTTTGACTTGTGACGTGTGCAATAAAAATCATCCTGAAATACTTCACATTGAACAAAAGGACATGGGAAAGAATACAGAACTGAATGAGAAATCAATTGGGAGCAATGTCGTTCTCTCACCTCATACATGTGGGCATATTGGGGCCGGTGAAGAAGCCTGTCTCTTCTCTATTGTTCCAGTACAAGTAAAGACCCCCAAGGGAGACACAGTGTTGCAGACTTATGCATTTTTGGATCATGGAAGCTCATCTACCTTCTGCACAGAAAGCTTGATGAGAAGACTGAATGTTACAGGACATAAGGCTAGTATTCTTCTGCGTACAATGAACCAAGAGAAACCTGTGACCAGTCATCATATTTCAGGTTTAGAGGTATCAAGTCTGGACAAAAATGATTTCATACAACTGTCCAATGTATTTACACATAAGACCATGCCTGTTTCCAAGCTCAACATTCCAAGAAAAGAAGACCTAACTCAATGGCCTTACTTGAAGGATGTCAAGATTCATGAAATCGACGCCGGTATTGACCTGCTCATCGGCACAAATGCTTCTAAGGTATTGGAACCTTGGGAGGTGGTCAATAGCCAAGGGGATGGACCATACGCTGTGAGGACCCTACTGGGGTGGGTCATCTATGGTCCCTTGAGAGGAGACAACGACGTCAGGGATGAGAATGGCTGCCCTGTTGCTGCTGTCAATCGAATGTCTATTGTGAATCTAGAGGAGCTACTGGTTAAACAATACAATCATGATTTCAATGAAGTAACCAGCAAGGAAACAGAGGAAATGTCCAGAGAAGAGATTAAATTCTTGGATATGGTGAATCACTCAATAAAAATGACAGATGGTCACTACTGCCTAGACTTACCTTTTAAGGAAAAAAATCCCAGCATGCCAAATAACCGTTGCATAGCAGAGCAGCGCATCCAAAGCCTGAAACGCAAGTTTGGTAAAAATGAGATGTTTCACAATGAATATACAACTTTTCTCAAAGAAATGATTGACAACGGCTATGCTGAAATGATACCAGTAGATCAACTGAATCGTAATGATGGGGAACTCTGGTATATCCCACATCACGGGGTGTATCACTCAAGGAAAGGAACCTTAAGAGTGGTCTTCGACTGCGGTGCTGGCTTTAAGGGAACATCACTCAATGAACAATTGCTACAGGGTCCAGATCTTACCAACTCACTCATCGGAGTACTCATCAGATTCAGACAAGAACCAGTTGCCCTGATGGCTGACATCAAAGCAATGTTTCACCAGGTCAAAGTGTCAGAAAAACATATTGACTATCTGCGATTCCTATGGTGGCCTGATGGTGATGTGCAGCAGGATCTCGTCGAATACAGGATGAAAGTACACCTCTTTGGAGCAGTGTCATCACCGAGTTGTGCAAACTTTGCACTAAGAAAGACCGCTGAAGATAACAAAGCTCACTTTCCAGCAGAGGTTACAGAGACCGTAAAGAACAACTTTTACGTAGATGATTGCTTAAAATCCATGTCCACAGAACAGGACGCTGTTCTTATGGTAAGAGACCTGACTGCTCTCTGCCAGAAGGGAGGTTTCATATTGTCAAAATGGATCAGCAACAGCCGTAAAGTATTGGCATCCATTCCACAAGAATACAGAACCAAAGAGACAAAAGAGTTGGACTTGGACAGGGACAACCTGCCAATGGAAAGAGCACTAGGATTGCACTGGTGCGTTGAAACAGATGTGTTCATGTTCAGAATTACTGCACAGCCACGAGCATACACCAGACGCGGCATCTTGTCTGTGGTTGGCTCTGTATACGACCCTTTAGGATTCCTGGCACCATTTATTCTGCCAGCCAAACTGATTATGCAGGAACTCTGTAAAAAAAACCTTGGATGGGATGAAAACATACCCCAAACTGTTTCTCAGCAGTGGACAGGATGGTTGGCAGATCTGAACAAGCTGACAGAGTTTTGGTCAAATCAGAAATGCAGAGTTGCACCACTTTTCAGATGCAAGCGAAAGTGGATACGGTACGGTTTCATATCTTAGACTGGAAAACAATGACGAAGAGGTGCATGTTGCTTTCATGATAGGGAAAGCAAGAGTATCACCATTAAAACAAGTAACGATTCCCAGATTGGAGCTCACAGCTGCAGTTCTAGCTGTCAAAGTTGACAGAATGCTTCGGAAGGAATTACAGCTTCAGCTGAACAAATCCATCTTCTGGACTGATAGCACAACAGTGCTGAAATATATCAACAATGAAATCAAACGTTTCCGAACATTTGTAGCAAATAGGATCTCCTTTGTAAGGGATACTACCGATGTGTCACAATGGAGATATGTTAGCACAAAGGAAAATCCGGCAGATGAAGCCTCTAGGGGGCTAACAGCAAATCGCTTCTTAAGCTGCAAAAGATGGATCAAGGGACCAGAGTTTCTCTATCAACCAGACAGAGAATGGCAGAAACCTCATTTGGAAACTGCAATCTCTGCCAATGATCCGGAAATCAAGCAAGACATCACAAGCAACCTCATTGTTAAAGGTCCATTGAACCCCACCAGCTCTCTGATAAGTTATTTCTCCTCATGGAGAAGTCTGATGACAGCTGTAGCTTGGCTACTTAAAGTAAAAACAACCATCTTACTGCTGACTAGAAAAAGAAAGGAGATTCAGACTGCTGCGAGTAACTTTAAAGATGAGTCCAGCCAACTAAAGGAGATGCAAGCTTTTAAAGCAACACTCCAAAGACAGTGTTTAAATCCTGAGGATCTGATGCAAGCAGAACGTGCAGTTATTTCTTTCAGTCAAAGACAAAGCTTTGAAGAAGAACTATCTACGCTAGAGGCTGGTAAAAATGGGGTTAAAAGAAGCAGTCATCTGTACAAACTGGACCCAGTATTGGATGATGGACTTCTGAGAGTAGGTGGTCGCCTGAGTAGACTAGCGATGCCTGAAGAGGCCAAGCATCCAGTTATTCTCTCAAAAGACCTGCACATATCCACATTATTGCTACGACATATCCATGAACAACTTGGCCACGGAGGAAGAAATCATATGCTATCTCGACTCCGTAAAAAATACTGGATTATCAAAGCTAACTCGGCAGCAAGAAGGATCATAACAGACTGTGTTGTGTGCAAACGACAACGGGGAAGAGTTGGAGAACAGAAAATGGCAGACTTACCCCTGGAAAGGATTCTACCAGATAAGCCTCCATTTACAAATGTTGGAGTAGACTACTTCGGTCCTATAGAGATTAAGAGAGGACGAAGTCTTGTTAAAAGATATGGCGTAATCTTCACCTGCATGGCAAGCAGGGCAGTACACCTTGAAATCGCATATACTCTTGACACAGACTCCTGCATCCATGCATTACGAAGATTTATTTGTCGACGAGGTCAAGTGTTGTCTTTAAGATCAGACAATGGCACAAATTTTATTGGAGCTGAAAGAGAACTGAGAGAAGCACTCAATGCCTTGAATCAGGACAAAATCCAGACTGCTATGCTTCAGAAGGGAATAAAATGGTACTTTAACCCCCCAGCAGGATCGCATCACGGTGGTGTATGGGAGCGTTTGATCCGCATGGTTCGAAATGTACTGCACTCTGTTCTTAGCCAACAAGTTCTGGATGACGAAGGGTTGCAAACTTTAATTTGTGAAGTTGAAGCAATTTTAAATGATCGACCCATTACAAAGCTTTCTGAGGACCCAATGGACCTGGAAGCACTCACCCCAAACCACCTTCTTCTATTGAAAACCAAGCCAATACTACCGCCTGGACTCTTCGTAAAAGAGGACCTATACCAAAGGCGCAGATGGAGACAAGTCCAATACATGGCAGATCTCTTCTGGAAAAGGTGGACACAGGAGTACTTACCTTTAATCCAAGAACGTCAGCGGTGGTCAAAGGTAAAAAGGAACTTTGCCCCAGGTGACATAGTTGTGGTGGTTGATTCCACTGCACCACGAGGCTCCTGGTTAATGGGCAGAATACTGGAGACGAAAGCAGATGCACAAGGCCTTGTGCGTACCGTTCGGCTTCAGACAAAAAACAATATATTGGAAAGACCAATAACAAAGATATGTCTGATTAAAGAGACTGAGATTGAGAAGGACTGATGGTAAAGACCAGATCCCACCATGTGCCATGTTCTGGACACCTCTGGCCCAAACAAAAATAAAAAAAGTGTATAATGTATATAGCTCCTTTCATTATTTTTTGGTAATTGTTATTTATATAAGACAATTAGGGGCCGGTGTGTAGGAGCCATTTATGTTTATTGTTTGCATACTATTTTATTTTGTTTGGATAGATTTATGTTAGTATTTAGGACACTGGGTGACAGTGATTAGATGCACATGGTTGTATATAAGGGGGGATAGGTGACAGGAAGTGATAGCCACAGGTAGGGGGAGCCCACACAGTTCTCACAGACAGACAGACAGACAGACCACAGACAGAAGAGCACGGATTACAGATCAGATACACGGCACGCTAACAACTGGGAACAAGATAAGAAACAACAATCAACTGGTATGTTCATCTGTTTGTACAATTTATTACAATAAACCACAAACCTCAACTGCAATAATCTCTGGAAAATCTTTGTGTGTCTGCGTAGAAACTTCACCCCTACCTGTGTGCATGATGGCAAAATTGGTTTAAACTAGATAAGGATTGCCAATACAAATATCTATAGGTATTTTTAACTAGGCCTATAATAAACAGATTTCATTTTATTCTTTTTGACAAAATTAACCTTATAATTATGTATAAAATATGAACCAATTAACAACACATCTTACACAGCTATTTTACAGTAGAGCACATTCATGCCAGAGATCTTTTATTTACTCTTCTACCAGAACCCAACCAGATCTCAGCCAAATATTTTCTTATTCTGGTAGACCGAGCTCAAGCCAGGGCTCAACCAAAAAGATACAATTTGATTTTTTGTTTCTTTTGGTTAGCCAGACTCCAGCCAGAGCTTAGCCTAGTACTGTTTGACACAGGAGTGTGAAAAAAACAGTGCCAGAATTAAGCCAGAAGTGCCTAATTTAAAGGGACACTTCACCCATTTGCATTAAGCTTTGCATTGTTAGAAACCCAGTCATACTATTGAATGGTTGTGCAACACTCTCTCATTTTCCCCTGAGACGGGAGAAATTTGTTATTTACCTCTTACACTTCCTCCTACAATGACGCAAAAATCGTCATTTTGCGTCATTGTAGGAGGAAGTGTAAGAGGGGGGGATTTCTGTTGAGACTACAAGCACTCGTTCCTCATCTTTCCCAGGGGGCGGGACCCGCTCACGCTACAGACCTATTACAGATCAGTGGGTGGGACTTTACTCTCTGAAACTGAAAGCAATATCCTCCATCTTGTTTGAAGCTAAGCTAACAGGCGCTGTGGAGACAGATGTAAAGTTATGACAATAGCGGAGGAGAGTGCTCAATATGATATAGAAGAAGAGGATTTCGGAAGTCTGATGCTTGAATCAGGTGTTTGTGGCTACCTTTACAAGCCGCATTATAGCGAAGAGCAGCCGAGGCAGAAGACCTGCCTGCCGCGGACGAGGAGCCCGGACTGGCTCGGGTTAGGGCGGACTGGTGGCGCCGGTGATCTCACTATGCAACTACGAACCGCTACGAACACAGAGATAGAGTCCGTCTGCGGCAAAGATTTCAACGATGACAATTTCTCCTGGACGAAATCTCTGAATCAGACGAGGACACGGACGTTTGTGTTGTGAACTAGTTTCCTAGTTTCGCACCGCATATGTTCTGACTGAACATCCAGGTACCATGCAATAATTCACCTTTTCGAAAGAAATACAAACGAGGAGTAATGCACTAATGAGTTCGCCAACTAACTAGACATTTTGTGTGAATGTGAAATGAATTTCAAGCTCTGGTGGTAGCTAGACTTGTAGACGGAAGAGTAATTTCTCTTATAGGCAGATATGCGCTTTCTAGATTAGTGGGAGTGGCTTGCGGAGCTGTGCAATGTGGTGCATTGTGGGAGTTGTTGTCTTTCATACAAATGCGTCCTGAAGTTATTTTTTGTCTTTTCTCGGTCACAAAGGCACCAAATTCAAAATTTCTTTTACATTTCGACTACATATATGACCCACTTTAAATAAAAAACAATGTTCAAATGGGTGAAATGCCCCTTTAAGCCAGACTTGGCCCAGACTTTGTTGCTATCTGGGTACCGAATCGTCCTCGTCTGCATCGCGATGCATCATAGAAACGATAAATGTTGACACCCCTAATATTTTGGTATATCTACTCAAGGGACAATACTATTATAGTATTAAAATAATAGGCAATAAAATAAATGGAGTTTCTCCATCTAAAGTATTTAAAGAGTTTTACCTCGAGACTGACGCTTCTTACAGAGAAACCGTAATAAGAGTCCAGCGGTGATCAGAACCGGAAGAGCCAGAGGGATGATCAGAGAAGAGCCTGAAAACACAGGAGAAATAAGCAGAGAATATGATCACTTTGAGCTAATTATATTAGAGTTATAGCCCTTTGTTGGTTACAAATGTCTCTACTCAAACCAATACTTTCTCCATTTCTTTGTCCTTGATTCCAACCCATTTTCTCTCTTGTGAAATGATGTATGTATGGGACTAGTATTTCTTTTTTTTCTTTGTTTTATGCCCCTTTTCACAAGATGTAAAATAAGTCTCTGATGTCCCCAGTGTGTTTGTGAAGTTTTAGCTCAAAATAACCAACAGAGACCAGACCATTTTTTACAGCATGTTTAAATTGTCACTTTTTGAGGCTCACAAAAACGTGCAGTTTTAGTGTGATCCCTTTATGCAAATGAGCTGCTGCTGCAAAAAAAAGCGGGCGGAGCCTCACGAGCTTGCGCTCAGAGCCAGGACAATCTCATCTCACGGAATGATGATAATATCAAAACAGAAACTCTCAGTAACGGTGTTCATTTCGACCCGGAGTCAGACAATAATGCCCACAGAGCCAAAGAATAGATGCTGTATGGAGATGGAACAGGTATAGCCTAGTTTAGCTGTAATTACAGCTAAACTACGGTTATAACCAATGTGTCATTGCTTGTAGGCTATCCTCTATAAAAGGAAAAGGATTATAAAAGGACTTTATCTTATTCACCGTATCCCCCAGAGTTAGATAAGTCCATACATACCCTTCTCATATCCGTGCGTGCCGTAACTCTGTCTGACGCACCCACCGCTAGCCTAGCTTAGCACAAAGACTGGAGGTAAACGGCTCCAGCTAGCATACTACTCTCAATAAGTGACAAAATAACGCCAACATTGTCCTATTTACATGATGTGATTTGTATAGTCACAGCGTGTACAAATAACTAGGTCACACGAGACACAGCCGCCATCTTGAGTACGTATGGACTGATCTAACTCTGGGGGATACGGTGAATAAGGTCCCAAAAACTCAGTGTGTTCCTTTAAGCCTGCTGACGACCCCATCCGAATGATGGCCAAAAATATACTGATGAGTTTTAATAAAGTTTATTGCAGAGGTGGAAAGTAACGAATTACATTTACTCGCGTTACTGTAATTGAATCGTTTTTTTGTGTATTTCTACTTTTTTAAGTAGTTTTTAAAATCTGTAATTTTACTTTTACTTAAGTATGTTTTGTTTAAAGTATTGTAATTCGCTACATTTTAAATCATATCCCAGTAGCAGTTTTAACATTAAGTGACATGGCATCTGACGCACAGAAGCCAATGGCACATGTCACTATGCGTATCGGCACATCCGGTGGCACATCCGGTCTTCATTGGCATGTGCCAGGGGATAGTGGCATGTGTCACTGACATCGCGACACACTGACACTGACATGACACCTGACTGACACCGAGTCGCGGAACATGTCACCGTGTTGCGACACCTCCAGTAGTGACTGACAGATTAATCGAACACCTATAGCCTACTGACGTAATTGTGACACAAAATCCTAAATAAATAGCCTAATTTTGTGATATTTAAAATAACAATTAAACGAATTAAAGTGCATTAATATTTTTTCAAACGTGTTATTTGTGTCACATCTGTATTTGATTGGTATGTGTCACTGAATGTTTTGTAATACCAGTGTTATTTTATGTTGTTTATCTCGCAAAGTCACAAACTGCCCATTCTAGGAAAGACACGAAATAAATCTATCATGGGTCACTACGAATACCGTATTAACAGTCGTGTCCGTTACTGTAAACCTTTATTTTTGCGTGATGCTGCACAGACGCACGCCAGTAGGTCCGCGCAAGATTCTCATCTGTGGCTTTAATCTGACATTGACCTGGCACGTCTACTACATACTCAAGTACGCGACGCGCTCATGGTGTTTTCAGCATCTCACAAACAATATGAGGACATGAAAACATGAACATCTCCAGAGCTGCTCTGAGAGAACGCCTAGTGAGCATTTTCATAATTTTATTTGAGAAAAAACTAAAGTTTGGTTTAACTAACGTTAGAAGAAATGATTGTGGGCCTACAATATAATGTACTTCTCATAATAATATTAACAACAACAATAATAATACAATTTATTTAAACATTATATATGGAATATATATATATTTTTTTGTTCATGGTTTAATTGAGTAAATCTGTTTTGCAGCACTTTGCCAAAAAATAAAAGGATAAAAATATTGTTAAACTTTTATTTGATTACCACCGTTTTGGATAATATATTTGTTTTAAATAATAAAAAGAAAAATGTTTTTTCTAAAAGATGAAATATATTTCATAGAAGTCTATTGTACATTTCAATAAATTATTAATGATAAAAAAATAATTAATAAAGGCCTTCTGAAGCAAAGCGATAAGTTTGTGTAAGAAATATATTCCTATTTACAAAGTAAAATTCTAGCTTCTGGCCATACGCAGTCTACTTACACCTAAAACGCAACTCATGACGTCAGAAGTAGCGAGCCCGATCTCACGGGAAAACGTACAAATTCTACGAGGTGGCTTATTCGTACGAATTCATACGACCTGACTCGTACGAATTAGTACGATTTTTGCAAAATCGTACATATTTTACGAATTGGCCAATTCGTATGAATTCATACGAATGACCTACCCCTGACCCTGCCCCTAAACCTACCCATCACGTGGGTTTAGACAAATCGTACAAATTCGTACGAGTGAGGTCGTACGAATTAGTACGAATTAGCCAACTTTTTATCATTCGTACGAATTCGTACGAATTGGTCGTGAGATAGCGTTGGAGCAGCGTAGTGCATCCTGGCGTAGCGTAAATATCAGCAGTACGTCAAATTACTTACATAAGTTGCACTTTAGGTTTTAGTCGAATCCATATATTCGTTAGGCCGGAAGCTAGTTATTTTACTTTATAAAGTTTTAAATATGAATATCTTTCTTATACAAACTCAACGTTTTGTTCCAGAAGGCCTTTATTAATTTTTGTATTATGCAGGCCAGACAAGTATTTTGGTGAGGTCAATATGTAAAGAAAGACTACTCGCATGCACACATTCAAATGCACATACCTATAGATTAAACACGTAATACGCATGTGCACACCGTCAGCGTTTTCACAGATTCACGTTTTTGAAAACATTTCCGCATAGGATGCACCTGTGTATCCTCGCTCATGACTTCTCTGGAAGCCTCCTCACTCCTTGATCCTCGCCTCCTCGCGGTGCAATTAGAGAATTGAGATGTCCTTAAAGATGGCTGAGCTCGATCGGTTTCCGGGTCATAGGATGGAGGACGGAGGAGCGAGACGACGAGGAGGGATATTGAGAAGCACCCCCAGGTTCCTATGGGAACCGGAGCTTCTAAGAGATCTATGCAGTGACGCAATGACTCTTTACCAATCAGCGATTGGCTCTTTTACTTAGAAGGCAGGACAGTTTCTCCCAGGGGATTTTTTTTTTTCAATGTTCAAAGTGATCAACTTTATTGGTTTTGTAAAAATAGAGCATAATGCTATTTTTTATAATGCTATAGCAAGAAAAAAAGTGTCAAAACGCGTTATAAAACGGACACTTCCAGTTCTTGATTAAGATTGTCTGAGCTGTGTTCGATGCCATTGCAATATACTTTGTAACCACACAGTTGAGAGTCGTAATAAAATGAGATGACGCGCAGCCAGCAAAGTTGCAGAGGAAAAAATAACTCTACAGCGCCAAATACGCACGGGGACAACGAGGTTCAGCTTCAAAGATATAGTGAGACAAATAAATATATCATGTAGTTTATCACATCATAGTTTAAAACGTTTGACTGGACATATGAAGTAGTAATTAATGTGTATGAATCTTAATTGATTTTAGGCTATTTAGAGCTGGTTTGGTTGCTGAGAGACGGAGATGGTAATTACGTGTTGTTTGATTTGTGATCATGCTGTGCCTATTCCATTCATTGGAGTATCATATTGTACAAGGCTTAAAGGCACACTATGCAAGATGTGTACCTTAATATAACAGCTTCGAAATTGTTTCGATGACGGCGCTGGCAAAACCAGCAATGCAAGTTTGAGAGGTGGCGCCCCAACAAATCTCACGAGAATCACAACTTGCTTTACGGCATGACGTCACATACATCAACAACATATGAAGCAGCCTCTGTGGAAGACACTAGCACGCATTTCAGACGTGAATCACGGCAGAGTCGACTAAGAAAATGGAGCGCAGTCGGAAGAGTGCAGAGACGGCTCTGTGTGAGTGGTATTTACGACAGTAACGTTAAACAGACTATGGAGACTCTAAAGCCTCTGTTATACTCCAGTTTGGACGCGTACACGACAGCTGCGCACAGCTCGGACGCGGACTACTTGTATTTATACATTCTGCTTAGGTCCACTCGGTGAACGCGTTCAACGCATGAGCAGTAGATCGGTCGGGACTGTATAATCGATAATATTTTTTATATTTATAGTTTATATTTGAATTTATGTCAAAACCTAGACACTTTCAAACATCAAAATGACATTTATTAACATGTATTCGTGTCAAAATGACATATAAACATCTTTTCCTATTCTATTTTGCCTGGAAACGCTTCCAACACGCTTGCATAGGCATTGGTTCTATTTCAAGCATGCGTTTTCCGTTTTTTTCAAATTCGGCGTCCATGTTATTTCCATCTCTTTCGTGGTTTTAACCTAATGAACGCGCGCCCTTTTGACCGCGCGGTCACAAAAAATGGGAGGCACGCGGCTGTCCGCAAGGAGCCTCCGCGCGCACCCCCGATGACGATTTTTACGTCACACGGACCCTCGCGGACCCTCGCGCCCTCGCGGTCGCGGAAAGTATAACAGAGGCTTAAGGGTCATTGTTTGAGAAAAACGGAAACTACATAGTGTGCCTTTAAATAATTTAAATATGCATACAATAATATACAATATAATTTTGTAGAACATGTCTATGATGTAGCCTTGAAGCCAATTTGAGTTGATATTACTCTTGCTAAGCTCGGATTTCTGAAAGATGCAAAATTCTGAAAGACGGATTTGCGCTCGTTTCATTTTTACTCTCACTCATTATTGCATAGAGATTTTAGATAGGGTAGGCTATTTGGCTTCGGGAACACCCCTTAATCTACTCCAGTAAAACAAATTCTGGAGGATGATCCACCCACATTTTTTTTTTGCTTCTATGTGTAAACTTTTAGTAATGTATTTAACTTAAATAATTTAAGTAATTAAATAACTCATTGTTAAGTAATGTTGTTGTAATCAAGATTATTAATGGGACCTGTTTATGTAGTATGTACAGTATAAATTGCAGGAGGTATAATGCTGTGTATTTAAAGGTGCATTAAGTCATGTTTATTTGAACAATATGTAACTTTATTTTAAGGTGTCATTGTTACAGTGTAATTATATACTTAAGTAAAGGAATTACACGCTGGAAACTACCGGAGAAGAACATTAAATAACGACCGCCTAGTCGAAATCTTCCTTTTACTGTCAAAATTCGGCACAACACAGGATTCGGGCCATTGTTGTCCGACTCCCACATCTTTTTGGCTAACTGGGACTGTTATTTCTGCATGTGAGTTTTGATTTGTATTAATATTACCTGTCATGTTCTCCCCAAGCGCGTCTAGGCTGCAGCTGGCGTTTCTCGCAGATTCAGCGCTGGCCCATTGTTGAGCGTAATTTAATATTTCCTCCATGTTGCCTAAATGCTTTATATCTCGATAATCCGTTTGTTAACTATATTTCACTTACGTTATTGTAACTGTCTATAAACTGTGTGTTTAGTTTGCACAACACGCTCCCCTACTATGACATCATGAACAGAACTGGCATGTGACGTCACAGAACCGGTCAAGGTCGAAGCTGCTGCCAAAGCCTAGTTCACACACTACAGGATTTTAAGCCCGATTTGCAAATAACATAATGTGAATTATAGAAATGTGAGAGTGTGCTATGTTTATGCTAGGTTGAAGAGGTGTGTTTTTAATATAGATTTAAACTTCGGGACGTTGGGTATTTATGGAATGGACCACCGGAGGAAAATAGGGTAGGGTCATGTCTTTTTATTCTTTGTTGAGGAAGAGTCATCCAACCTTTTTTAGTCTGGGGGAGGGTCACCCAACTTTTGTATTCATGAAAACAGAGGGTTTTTTTTAAGTGGCTTGTTTGGTGCATATTTTTCCATGTAGCTCCTTCAGTCTCGACCGCTGTGTGAGAATCGCGACACACCCCTTCCAACTCCCAGAGTTATCCTCCCCATCCAGATCCAATGCTACCACGTTTAAATTAAGTTAGCATTATAAAATAGACCTACACCACAAAACTAGTTAAAGGATAAATTATTTAAAATTGGGCATTTCCAGCGTTATGGACGTGACATTTGCAATAAAAACAGAAAATGCATTTAATAGGCTACCAATATAGGCTATTGAAACGTCTGTTTATATATCCATACTCCCTTAATAAAATAGTCCAGACTATATATCAAAATATCATAATATCATGTTTTATATTTAATATGAGGAAAATATACATGCCGTGACACAAAAAAATGAAGTTCACATTAAAAATTAAGAGTAACCTTTTTCTTTCTTTTTTTTTTTATGTCAAAATTTGAATAGTTTAGTATGAATTGTATATGGTTTCAGCCTGGTTCAAGACCCACACTTTCTTATTTATTTATTCAATATTATAATATTATGAGTTAGTAAATTAAATTTACTATCAATTAAATTTAAATTAAGTTTACTAAAAGGATATGTGACACTGAAGACTGGAGTAATGATGCTGAAAATTCAGCTTTGATCACATGGAATATATTATATTTTAAAGTATATTAAAATAGAAAACCTCTATTTTAAATTGTAAAATTATTTCACTGTATTGGTTTTTTTCTGTATTTTTGATCAAATAAATAAAGATAAATAGCAAGAGACTTCATTCAAAAACATAAAAAATAGTAATGTTTCCTAACTTTTGACCAGTATTGTATGTATATACCCATATTTATGATAATATGGTTTAAATTAAAGTAGAAATGATCAATATATTTTACATTTAAAAACACATATTTTGTAAATTAATAATAATAATATTTAAATAAAACAAATTGTTATGGCGTCTCCAAATGTCATTCTCATAGTCAAAAGCCCAGTGAGGAGTGTTGTAGTTGTAAGTTCCCACATTCACCAGCTGGGGGCGCTTCACTGTTACATGTTATGGCTAATTCAGATGATGATTATACATCACATCTCAGATATTCCACGAATCCACAACCCGACAAACGAGAAAACCAGCACTAACAGGCTTCTTTGAGTGTGAACAGAAGCTGCGTTTGTCTGAGCGTTTGACAGACACAGCAACTACTTTCCTGCAGGGCATGATGGGTAATTATGAAGCCACATGCATCCCAATGTGCATACTATCCACCCTATCTGCCCTAAATAGTATTGACAATTACTAATGTCACATATTATTAGGATGGATAACATGCACATTGGGACGCAGGCTGTGAGCTTCTCATATTCAACAGCTGTGGATTATTATGAATTCATTTTAATAAGTAATTAGTCATTGACACGGGTGTAGAGTAACCCTTACCATAACTCTTGAAATAACTGAGTTTTAATGACAGATTGAGTGAAAGGTTTCCCAACCGTGATGTCAGCGACCTCAGCGGGTGTTCAAGTCCCGTGTGTGTGTGTTTTCTGACGGGATGGACACATAATTCAGGGCAAGAGCGGTTCTGTAAAAATAACCTGAGATTTTCTTTGTTTCTCCTCGGGAAGCTGAGGAACTGAGAAGCTCAGAGATATTATTGATCGCTGTCTAGTAATAACAGTGTGTTGAGTGTGTGTTGATTAGCCAGCATAAAGACGAGATGAAACCCTTGGAGAAACATATCAATTAATCTATCTATTTGAAAAAAAAAAAAAAAGAATAAAGTTTACATATATAAACATCTTTAATCTTTATTGCAAACTTAAGGATAAGGCTGAAGATTTAATACGTACAGTACATAATTCAGTTATCGAAAAGTTGTAATATCTTCTTGTGACTAAAAGGCACCAAAAATAAGAACTTTTTGTTTGCAGTTGAGGTAAATGTGTAACTGCCTTCAGCATTGTTTGATGCTCAGAGTTTTACACACTTTTCTAGCAACACTGCGTAAGTGTCAATGCTACAGAAAGACATTTTAAAAGAGTTTCTATTGAAAGATTATTTCAAGCTCAAAGTGGCGTGAAGTGTGCTCAGTATATTGGTTAAGAGTTAATACAGAATTAATTACGTAGTAATGTAATAGAGAACAAAAAAAGACAAACAACTCATTCTAAGAGACAAAAATGAGTCAAACAATTTAGAGATGGGTCACATGATTTGTTTCTGAAGCTGTAATGCCACTTTGTGGAAATCCTCTGGAACTGCAGGAACTGTTGGCAAATAAAAAAGACTGAGTTAACTAAAGTTCATTTATCAGGCAGTATATTCAGTCATTTGAACTTTTTTGCATTCTTTTACCTTAAGACAATCATATTTTAAAGTGGTCCTTTTAATGCTTATTTATATGTTCAACTTGTTGCTGTTTGAGCCTCAAAAATCTCTGCAAAGTTTCAAAGCACAAAAGTTCTTCTCTATATCAGTGTCAGTGTTTCTGAACTCCTGAAACGCCTCCTTTGTAGTCTTGAGTTTCTTCTGGGAAGGAACACGTCACAATATTCCTAATTTAAATAATTAATATGCAGAATAAAGGGGCGGGGCCTTGTTGAGTTAGGGGCCGCTCACATATCGCGCATAAAAACGCGTCGAAAACGCTAGGCGCGCCGCGTTCTCCTTTTTTCCAAAGCGCTCGGGTGGTTGCGCTCCGGAGGCGTCTGTCGTTGCTAAGCAACTATCAGCTGCGCTCTCCGTTACAGCAAGGAAATTTCAGCAATGGATTTCCACCACAGAAAAACCCTTGCAGTAACTCTGTTACAAGATTTATTTACTAAGAAAAGTAAAAAACACCGCAGTGTTTGGGTGCACCCCATACTACAGAAACGCAAAAACCATGGGGAATTTCACCAGCTGATTCAGGAGCTCCGCCTGGACAATGGGAGGTTCTTGTCACGTGACCTGCGGTGCGCTTGCGGCATTCTGAAAAGTTGAGATGTTTTTATCTCGATGCGGCGCGGACGCGCTTGGAAAAAACGAGCGCGTCGCACCGCGACCGCGTCGCTTCCATTATGAGCGCACATACCGCGCGGCTACATTTGAAATAACGAACTTGCGCGCGCAAAAGACGCGATATGTGAGCGGCCCCTTAGTTAGTAGTGTGTTAAACTGGCGGTTATGGTAAGGGGCGGGACATTTCCCAAACACACTCGAAGCGCTCGACCAATCACAACACACTGATCCAGCCGACCAATCAGCGCACAGTGTGCTTTTCAGAAGGAGGGGCTTCATAGAGACAGGAACTAAACAGTGGTGCGTTGTTTCTCGTATAACGATCTAACTCGCTGGTTAACTGTCATAGTGCGATGCAAAAGACTTTGTAAAAGGGCATAATATGTCCTCTTTAACACAGCAATTCAAGACACTAAGGCCCAGTGACTTTTTCACGTTTTCTGCAGATTCTGCTTGGAAATCTGTTATTCTACAGAATGGATTTTTTTTAAGCATCATTTAAATAGCTTGTATTCAAACTGGCAGTATGATAGTATGATGATGGACACGAATCATTAATAAAAAATGGCTTATTGACACTTGCCTTTTCATCCAGTCAAGTAAAGGAGCAGGAGCAGGATCGGCATCATTGTAGGATTTCAAACACTCAGTCTGCTTCCTTTTTGTATTTGACAGGACCTTGAGACACACACAAATGTTCTTTTAGTCAAATAAAAGACACTCTTCTAGTTGCTCTCTTAAAGTGCTGTGGTAATTCTGATAGTAAAGTCTGGCTGGCGCTCTAAAACATGTTTGGTCAAGGAGTGACTAGATTAAGTGCTGAGATCCTTCACATGTTGACCTTGCTTTTACAAGTTCAGGATTATCCCTAGAAAGCATTAAGAGCGTGTCTTTGTGTGTGCGTGTGTTAGAATGTCTGCATTGCGATTTTAACATAAAAAAAATTCAAAGGAAATTAAAGTGCAAGAACTAGTTACCCGATTTTCCCTGTCAAAGAATTTCAGTAAAGTCACAGAAATCAATTTGACTGTATAGAAAAATTCTACTTTTACATCTACTTGTGTGTATCATTAACTTCCTTAAAGGAAAATGAGTCCAGCTCCATTCTGTTTTGAACTTTCTAACCCCTCTGAAGGATCCATCCTCTCCCATAATGCACCAGGATTGCTCTTTGACCTTCCCAGGAGAAGACCTTCATATCTTTCATGGGTCAGCTGCAGGTCAGTTGGCCTATTTTCTCGGATATAGGTGTAAGTGTTCCTTAACAACATAAAACATCATTCCAAGTTACTGTAAACCAAACTCAGTGACGTTGTTCTCTTTGAATATTTTATTAAAAATACATAAATATGACATTGCATAGGCTACACTACCGCTCAGAAGTTTGGAATCATCAGGATTTTTTATATTTTTAAAAAGAAGTCTCTTCTGCTCTCCAATGCTGCATTTATTTGATCAAAAACACAGTAAAAACAGTAATATTGTGAAATAACTGTTCTCTATTTGAATAGATCTTAAAGTGTAATTTATTCCTGTAACGCAAAGCTGAATTTTCAGCATCATTACTCCAGTCTTCTTCATTTAATTCAATAAAGATTTCACAGCAAAACGTAGATCAACGAGAAACATTTAGTAGTAGCTTCCACGCTGTCAAAAATTCTACTAGAGGTATCAGTTTCTCGAGACTGGTTTCTGGATTTTGTTGTTGTTGAGTAGTCGGTCCGTCGCCCTGTAATGGTGGACCGGCAGGGAACGACTGAACAGACTGCTCTGAAACCCTCCTCAGAGGGGGCGGGCGTCCCGAGGCCACTACGTTTCCGGGTGGTCCTTGAGATATGTGCTCGCCGGAGACCGCTGCGCCCTGAAGCACCGGAGGTGGCAGGGTTGGCAGAACGGTCCCCTGAGGGCACCGAAGGGAGACGGGCACCGTAAAAGGAGGTGTTGACCGATCTGCTTCGGGGGGGCTACCCTCACTGGCCTGAGCCCTTGGGTGTCAGGATTTTTTCCCCACAGCCTTCTTGGCGATGATAACGGCCCGTGTGACGTACTTTTGCACAAGCCCCTTCCACGACTGTTGACTGACACTGCAGAATTAGCATAGCCCCGCCCTGAGTGAGCTTAACACAGTCCAACATTGTTTTGATGCAGGGCAGTTGTAGACAAGAATGTCTTCTAAAGCGATTGAGGTGTTTCGTTGTTGGATGCTTCTCCAGAGAGCACAAGTTGAATTTGCTCAGCGAGTTACTCTGGTGTCGAGTAATGATGCTCATTAAATATGTCCTTGTATCTGAGCAGCACCAATCACATCCGGTGATCTGATATAGGCGGGCCAGAGGCGAGCTAAACAGAAGACGACAGCGCTGTGACGTCGAAGTCATAAAGTAAACATTGCAAGATGGCTATGGATGAACACCAGTTGTCTGAAACGGCTTTGGCCGCTACAATGAACGAGTTAGACTTGGCTTTTTATCTAAAAGAGGAACAGAAGACGGCGCTCGAATCCTTCCTTTGCAAGAAGGACGTTTTTGCTGTTTTGCCGACCGGATACGGCAAGATTATAATCGACCAGTTAGCTCCGCTGGTAACTAAGCGTATGGGGCTTGTTGGGATTGGTCGTAGTGTTATCCAATAGCCCAGTTGCATGCAGTGAGATTTTCAAATGCACGCTTGGTGCCGTCCCTCGAGCTGGCCGATTTTCATTCGTCGATGCCAGACCGTTAATCTTTCAGATTTAGGTCTGGATTTCCAGGCTAGTTGGATGTAAGAATGAACATAGCCATCTTCATTTACTCTCGTTGTTACTCGAGGATGGATCAGACGACTCTTCACAAAACACAAATTATTTCTTAAAATTTAAAACTTTTTAAATAAGCTCTTTAAAGTTATACATTGATGCGAGAATCACACTTACAACATGTTGTGTCGCTGTTTAAAATATTTGATACACCTTGTGTTGAGTTCAGTTATGATGTAGGTGAGCAGGAGTGGAAAAGTGAATTTTTGGTTTGACAAGGGCCAATAGTACCCAACATTTGTTTGCCAGACTGTAATGGAAAAGACTGGGAAGGGGCCTCACTCATGAGTATTAAAATGTACATTGAAGAACTACTGTACTTTTGTTTAAAAAGAGAGGTGTACAAATGCAATAATATTTTGATTGCCAATTAATTTGGTCATTTTTACTTTTAACTATGAACAGGAAAACATTTTATTTTTTTCAGAAATATGACAGTTCCCTACCCATTATCAACATGCAACCCAAGCACAACCCCTGGAAATAAAGTAGAAATTAAGGTAGTTGAGTGAAAGCATCGTAGTTTGTTTAATTCATGCTTAGAGAAAGGCACCAAGGCACTTCATGGCAAGAAGATAACATATCCAGCATCCAGTTGACCACATAAACATGCTTTATTTCAACATCCAAAATAATTAAAAACATCTTGAAATACTATACATGTACAAAATAAGTACAGATCCTTTGTTGGAACCATTGGAGGGTTTATTTCTTCCGTGCACTTTTATTTTTGCCGCCTCATTTAAGTTTTTATAAAGAAACCTTTCACTGAAAACAAATCAAACAAACTACAACAAAAATAAAATAGAAAAAAAGATGTGCATTGCATTTTGAAAGTAGAAATAAAATCAGGAAACTGGGGGAGCGGCACGTACAGACAAAAATAAGACTTCTCTAGAAACTTCAGGAAGGGGAAATGGAAATGAGACGAACTGGCAATCAGTCCATCCACTTAACCCGTATCAGATTAAGTGCAAATCTACAGTAACCGACCTATCCTGCTGTTTTATTCTCCTCATCCGCTGACACTTTGATAAGAGCAATTGCATCACACTGACACACAAGACATTCTGTTGACATTTAGCACCAAAAAGGCCCTGCAAGTGTAAGTGACAGTATAAAAATGAGTTTGTTTTCTCTCAGATACAAACACACCACAGAC
The DNA here is from genome assembly GCF_951802725.1 of Rutilus rutilus. NCBI lineage: Eukaryota > Metazoa > Chordata > Actinopteri > Cypriniformes > Leuciscidae > Rutilus > Rutilus rutilus. The sequence continues at coordinate 35,640,851 of NC_140219.1, forward strand.
AGGACCTGGAGAGGAAGTAGCACCTTTTCATTCCTGTTACTAATCGGTTGAATTAAAAAAACTGCCCTCGTTTCCCCCAAAATCTCCATGCACTTTTTTGTCCTGAGGAAGCCGTTATATCAAGATGACGTCATACCATTGACCTAAATCTGTTCCCTGTGTGATGCTTTACTTTCAGTTAGAAGGAACGAGACACTTGGCTGTCGTTTGTCATATTTATTCAACACCAGAGAATGGTACATTAGCATTTGCTTGTTTTTCATTGTCCTTTTGCAGTGGTCAAAAAAAGTCACCAGGTGGTAGTTTTCCTGTGGACTCCAGGGGGCGGGGCGTTTTACAAGTATATATTATTTTCTTGTTGTCAGCTGACGCAAAGGATTCTCATGAAGTGTCCATGATGGTGATACAGGCTAATGTAGCGGTCCTCGATTTTGTTTTTAAGAATGTTTCTCAAGATGGGAATCGCAACAAGCACCGTCTTCAAGGATTCAGGTTTAAGCACATGGACCGCTTGCAGCCGAATTAGAGTTCAGGCTTTTTTTTTTTAATGAACAGGAAAAGATTTGAAGATGACTGCTAGAAAAAAAACAGCAAAGTCATGTCCAGATTTTTCTTTTTACAAGAAGCAGACTGGGCCAACTTCTACACCGAATTCCTGATCGGGAGCACCAATGTCCATAGGAGCGATATCAATGATTGGCAGACGAGATGTTTTCGTTGTCTTATAGTCAATGACTGTCTTGCCCCATGTGCCAGTGTGTGACTGTGGAAAACAAACAAACAAAAAAGGACAAATTAATTATGATAAGATTAATAGAATGCTGCAGGGATGACGTATTTGTGTAGTTTAGCACGCAATCGTCCTGAAGTCAGTGGGTTTTTGGTTAAATGCCTGAAATAAGGTCTGTGGTGAACACGAGCTCTTTTCTTTTCACAAGCACAATTTTCTTGTCTAACAAGTAGACATTAAACATCATCAGCCGAACACATAAACTCATCTACTCAAAAGATGCTTTCACAGCCTCATTGTGTTTGTAACCGCACGCTTGCAAACTATTCTCTATTGCAAACTCAATCTTTCAGAGAAAATGTTTCTTTTTTTTTTTTTTTTTAAGACTGAGAGTTGTCGAAATCTTAACTGTGGTGCAGTTCATTTAAAGCCTACATTTAGCTTTTTACTTATGATTGTGTTTAGGCATCAAAATTCATAAAATTAAGTTTATCATGATGAGCAAAACGTTATTTTCTCCAATAATCCTACTGGCTTTTTGTCGAAGGAACCAGGGTGATGCAAACATATAGGCTGGACTACAAGAACACGTCATCTCTGCAGTGCTCTGTTTGAGTAACATTACGAGGAAGCAAAGGAACACAAATATGGGGGCAAAAGAAAAAGCAATGGCAGAGATGGTGGTGTGCTCACCGTGCAGCCATCCTCACTGACTCTGTATGTAAAGCGGCTGTTGCCCTCGGCTCTGATCTCGATGTCGTTGGAGCCCTGCAGGAGCAGAGCCTTCTTCAGGTTGCCCGTGGCCTCGTCCATGTAGGCGATGCTGTTCTTGCAGTGGTAGGAGATGTTCTGAGAAGCCTCGTTGGACATCAGGCGCATGAAGGTCAGCTGGATGTTAACATCCTCTGGATCAGAGCCATCGCTGCCATACTGGAACTACATAGAGGACACCACATTACTTCCTGTATTCATCAGCGAAGATCATGATGTATTTTGAGACCACTAATGAATATGTTTCTGTTTGGTTCTAGAGAGCATCTTGAGCTTGAGTGGAAGCTAGAAAATCTTAGCTTTTGTACAAAATGTCAATGTCAAAAATGTGATTATTTGATTCATGTCTTAGAAATAGTGCAGAATCTGAAATATTTCTTTAATTTGAAGTAATAAAATAAAATATTTCAAATTCTGCACTATTTGAGCAAATGATCAAACTTGTAACTAATCAAAATTAATAAAATTCACAAAACTTTCCATTAAAAATCCTAAAACTATTTATTTGTTTATTTTGTTATTTATGGTTTGCTGGAACAGGTTTCAGACCTTTGATCCGAAAGAAAATAACAATCTGTTATGTATATATGTGCACATAAACATCTTTTAAAATGTATTTTTAATGTAAAATGTAATATATTTTATAAAATGAAAGAAATACTTTCAATTCTGCAGTATTTCAAGACCATTAATTAAATTTGTAAGTAATCAAAATTTTCGAAACTCTTTTTTTTTTTTTTTTTACTGTTTTGTATTTTAAATATAGACGTAATGCATTTTATAAATGATCAGCTAAATAATTTTTTGTAGTTTCTGGTCTTTTCACAGTCTATGTATTTCTGTATATCCTAGTATAAGGCCTTGACGTACCTGGAAGCCATTAGGCATGGACTCTCCGAACCAAACATGCTTCTTCTCTCTGATGTTCTTGCTAGTGTACCAGTCCTCCATGGGGATGGTGGTCTGAGATGGGCTGACGCAGGTCTCGCCAGTCTCCATGTTGCAGAAGACCTTGATGGCGTCCAGAGGAGAGCCCTGGTTGGGGTCCACCCAGTAAGATCCTTGCAGGAAAAACAGATTTAAGTGAATTTCAGAGCTTTGAAATGCACAATCATTTCAATACATCTGCATTTGATCTACTGCCTTAAATCGAGTCCATGCTTACCACTCTTCCATTTAGGATGGCGCATCCTCAGGTCACGGCACATGCGGGCAGGGTTGGCCTGGCTTCCTTCGGGGCTACGGATGTTCTCAATCTTCTGGCTCAGATATTTCAGGGTGGTGTCAACCTCAGCATCGCGGTCACGAACGCCAGCATCATCAGCTCTGTAGCCTCCACGCAGTGGATCTGGACCCTTCTCGCCCTGTGGCATGGGAAGGAAGGGCTCACCGCTGCCAGCAGGTCCAGGAGGACCAGGAGGTCCAGGAGTACCAGGAGCACCCTAGTTAAGAGAGAAACTATCTCATGAGTACATCCAATTGGATGTTATTTAGATCTGTTGAAGTCCACGCTAAAACAGAGACCACTAAAAAATCTTAAAAGAGATAATTTAGCAGTAAAATTGTGTTGATTTCAGACTTACAGCGGGTCCCATTTCTCCAGAGCGACCACGGGGTCCAGGGGGTCCAACGGGTCCAGGAATACCATTCATGCCATCCTTACCAGGAGATCCATTGGAACCAGAAGGTCCCTATTGAGTAGACGAAACCGTTCGGAATATTACAATGTTTGCATGCAGAAGCTTGTCCTGTGATTTCTCATTTCAGAGCAATGTTTTCAGAGCAAAACACACCAAACTATCATTCAGATTCAGCCTGTCAACTGCTATTGTCGTATGGAAAAGAGCAGCGAGGACATTCTACCCAGGGTTGCCAAGTTTGCGGTTTTCCCATGGAATCGGGCTACATTTAAACTGTTTGGTTTGGGATATGGCAACCCTGATTCTGCCAAACATCTAATTTAGTCTTCAACATAAGAAGGTAAGTCATATGAGATTGTAACTACATTAAAGTAAATAAACAATGACAGAATTTCATGTCTTTATATCATGTAGTATAAGCCAAAGAAAGTAAATGTTTTTTTTTCTCTACTACCGTCAATGTCACTTTTGTCTTTAATATTTAGAAATATGTAATGCACTATGAGATGAGAACAAAACTGGAACTGAACTGAACTGGATAATAACTGACAATAATGTCTTCTGTAGAGCTTGTAATTAAAGTAATTTCATAATTGATGAATTTTTTATTGTATAAAGCGTTATAAAAATATATTTTTTAACTATTTAAGTGAGGTCATATAAAACCCATGATATGTGATGTGCTACTTACACGAGGTCCAGCAGGGCCAGTGGGTCCGGCAGGTCCTTGGTCACCAGGAGATCCCTAAAAACATTCAGAAAGGGTCAGTTTTCACTTCGAGTGGATTCGGCGGTTCAGATTCAGTGTGTAACTGTGACATTATGCTCACTTACAGGAGGTCCAGGAACTCCAGCCATTCCAGAGAAGCCACGGTGTCCCTTCATGCCTCTATCTCCAGCCTCGCCAGCCTCACCCTTGTCTCCACGTGGACCAGCTGGACCCTGCATGAAGAGAGATGACAATGATCAGACTACAAGATGAATAACTACAAGATGAATAACTGATACAAATGAGATATTCGTACCAGGGCACCACGAGCACCAGCAGGATCGGACGGACCAGCAGAACCAGCAGGACCCTGGAAGGAAGAGAAAGAAAGAAAGAAAGAAAAGAACTAGGGATGCACGATATTGCATTTTGGCCGATATTCGATATGCCGATATTTTCAAACTAATTTTGTCCGATGCCGATACCGATATATATACACATTTTCCCCCTGATATATTTACACTTTAATTTTACTGAAGAGAAATCCAAGTCTCTCTCCTGTACTACCTTTGCCGTATTACACTCATGTGTTGTAGATAAGGCAATACACAAGACAAACAAAACAACATTTGATTCTACCATAAATGTATAATTTTACAAATGTAGAAAGACATTCACCCCTGAAAAATAGGCAAATTATTTCACTTGGAGAATAAATGATATGCCAGTGCCACATTTTATTTTTAAGTTCAGACTTCAAACTTCAGTCCTTAGGAGTAAAATAAATAAAAATAAATGTTATTTATTCTTGAACAGGAATAAATCTTCTACTTGAACAGGTCTACCAAATGCTCCCCTGTTTTCGGTGCTGATGCAGTGGTGACCCGTTCATGTAACATGTAAGGGTGGCGCTGCCAATAAAGCAACTAAAAGCTGTCACAACGAACCGCAAAAGTAATGATTATGAATATGTCAAATATAGCAAGGAGACATTTTAATTGTTTATTAATAAACAAGTGTTTTCTGTGTTGGCTGCAAAGATGAAGTTGACGATGACTCGCGATCTTCGCAGTAGTAAACGCGCCAGAGAGAAATGCACATTTCGGATTACATAGTTTTCTTTCGTTTTGAATTGTTCTGTTTAAAAATATGATTTCAAGCGTTCTGTAGATAATAGATATATTTCTCAGGTCTGTGAGGCAAGTAGGCTATGCTGAGTTTCGTTTCATTTATGAGACTAACTCCAGTTCAATCGCGGGCGCCTCCGTGTCGTGATATCTATTATCTATTATCTGCTTTGCTTATTATTTATTAAATCCAGGCAATTGGTTGATGAAACATTGATTAAAATTAAGATACAATTAATACAAAACGAAATTCACTTAGAAAGGCTTTGTGCTTTCTGTTTGAGGTCTCTGTGGAAGTTTTAAAGCAGTCTCTTTTAGTGCCGCTTTCAGAGCGCTCACGTCCGTAACCGAGACTGTTTTTCCTCATAAATGCGAACACGAAAAATAAAATGAAATAAAATGAATAATTTATGCTCTGTGGAGAGCATAGTAGCTTGGAGAGTTTACATTAGTAAGCTACAGGACATCGTCTTTCAAAACATGACCTGCACGAAAGAGAAAAAAAATTACTGCGTCATTTATTTATTTATTTATTTATTTATTTATTTATTTGTTCGGGACAGTGCACATTAATGAACAATCTAACATTTCTGTACAGACTGTAAATGAGCCAGGTTATAGCATAAATGCTAATTTTCACCTGTAGTCCCGAGACAGGAAGACAACAACATAAAAATAATGCAACACAAAAGAACAGACAATATACAGTATCAAGCAAGAAACACATTAGCACACATTCAGGCAAATTACATCAATAAAATTAGTCAAAATGAGGACATATCTGGGAACTTTTAAGAAACTGTTTAAGGTGCATTTTAAATGTGCAGTAAGTAGGACATTCTCTAATATTTGTTGGGATGCTGTTACAAAAATGACCTCCTCTGATAGACAGAACAGTTTGTCCAAAGGTAGTTTTCCTGTGCGGGATCTCTATATCTCCTCTAAATGAGGCTCTGGTGCAAAAACCTCTGTCAGACCTAGGTTTGATGTATGTAGAAAGTGAAGGTGTGGCCAGTCCGTAAAAAACTTTATAAATTAAACAGCTATTTTTAAAATTAATAAAATTTTCAAAATTGAGCATATTGTATTTTCCCAAAATATTACACTGATGGAATGACAGAGGCTTTTGATCAAGTATTTTTATAGATTTTTTGAATAGCATTTCTATGGGTTTTAAAATTGTATTTCCAGTGAGTGACCAGGTTGTGATGCAGTAATCTATATGTGAAAATATCATTGAATGTAGGAACATTTTAGCAGAAGTAATTGTCATTGATGGTCTGATTTGTTTAAAGTTATGTAAATTGAATTTGATTCTGTTCGCCGTAAGTTTGATGTGTTTTTTGAATGAAAGTGTTGGGTCCAGTGTGACCCCGAGGTACTTGAACTCTTCTACAATGTCAAGTTCCACTCCCCCCAGGAACACATTGGACCGCTCCAGTTTTATGAATTTTTTTGAGAAAATCATGGTAACAGTTTTCTTTTTGTTCAATAGTAGGCAGGATTTAAGCAGCCAATGCTGAATATTCTCCAGTGCTGATGTAAGAATGGATGATGCTTCCTGTGTGCTTTTAGCAGGTGTAAAAATAACTGCATCATCAGCATACATTTGGAAATGGACTTTTTGACAAATGTTTGGCATATCATTTATATATACAGAGAACAGTACTGGTCCCAAAATAAAGCCTTGTGGGACTCCTGCTGAACATTCAAGATAAGACGACATAGTGCCACCAACACTCACAGCTTGTCTTCTATTGGACAAGTAAGATTGAAACCAAACTAGCGCATCTTCTGCAAAGTTGAAGTGAGTCAGTTTAGACAGAAGGGCTCGATGATCTACTGTATCGAACGCCTTCTTTAAATCAAAAAAGACTGCACCAACACATGTGGTTTTATCAAGCGAGGATTTCACTGTTTCTATGAAGACACAGTTTGCAGTCTCTGTGGAGTGGTACTGGCGAAACCCAAATTGCATGGGGTGCAGGAGTGAATGGCCATTACTGAGATGTTTATTCAGCAGCTTGGCGATCCACTTTTCTGCAACCTTAGATACAACAGGGAGGATGCTGATGGGGCGATAATTTGAAATGTTTGTTTTGTCTCCTGATTTAAAAATTGGTGAGACTATAGCCACCTTCCATCCTGATGGAACAACTGCCATTTTAATTGATAGATTTATCGGATGTGTTATCGGGCATACCAGCACGTATTTGTGTATTTTTAAAAAAGATGTATCAAGGCCAAACGCATCTTTGGCCTTTGATGGTTTCATGGACTTAATAATGTTAGCCACTTCAAGATCAGTAATTTGCTCTAACCTGAAAACCGGCTGTCCAGGATTAATAGACTTACGAGCTATCTCTGAGGAACTAAACATTTCTGTTATTTCATTGACAGAATTAATAAAGAAATTATTGAATTCAGTTGCTAATTCTTTTGGATTATTTAGCAGCTCGTTGTTAACTTTTATTTCCAATCTATCATTGTCCATTTTATTTTGCTTTCCAATTAGTTTATTGATATTTTGCCATATTATTTTGCCATTTCCATTTGCACCTGTAATGACATCCAAGAAAAAATTTGCCTTGGCTTTACGTAAGGTATGAGTTGTTTTATTTCTCATAGAAGTAAATCTTTGCCTATCAATGGTAAGACCAGATTTTAAAAACACTTTGAGTAAGATGTCTCTTTCTTTCATAAGTATTTTGCAGTGATTATTCAACCAGGGTAGATGATTTCCCCTTTTTTTACCTTTTCCTCTTTTAATAAAAGGTTCCATAACATCTGTAATCTTAGCGTTAAATATCTGGGAGTTGGTTTCAATATCATTATCAGAAAATAATCCAGACCAATTTACTTCATTTAGAGTAATATCAAGATTTTGATGTAGATGGTTTGGAATACAATTGTAATGGTTATTACATGTAGATGAATGAAATAGCTTTTTACTTCATTTTCGGGAGAAAAATACAATATTATGATCAGAAAGCCCTGTAATGAGATTGTATGTTTTACTAATCCTCTCAGCGTGGTTTGTGAATAACAGATCTATTAGAGTTTCCGAATGGTTTGTTATTCTGGTTGGTGTTTTTATCATTTGTGTTAAATTAAAATAGTCAGTAATTTGTTTAAGAGTTGTTCGTTCCCTCTTTATATTCCAGTTAATATTAAAATCACCCATTAAAATAATTTCCTTGGTTTTATCACAGTGTTTAAGGAGAAGTTTAAGTTGTTCATAAAAATCATTTTTTGCAGTAGGCTTTCTATATATACACACTATAACAAAAGACATTGTTGCAGAAAGTGATATGTCAACACCTACACATTCCAAAACAATTTCACTTGGCCATTCAATCATTGTGCACTTTAAAGTATTTCTAACATACATTATTACTCCCCCACCCCTCCCATTATTTCTGTACTTTCTAAATGCATTATACCCAGGCATATTTACAACAGCCTCAGGGGAAGAATGGGTTAACCACGTCTCTGAAAGTCCTAAAAAGTCAATATTGGAACTGCACAGCAGATGTTCCAGTTGTTCACATTTTGGTTTCATACTGCGTATATTTAAGTGTCCGCCAAATAGTCCCTTTACTTTTGATAACGGATCCCAAACTACCCTTGCCTGATTTAATGTGCGAAATATTTTGTTGGTTCTGTGCCTTTTGAAGACTGGATTCCTGTGTTTTATTGGAGGAGTCTGTTGATTAACATTGCAAAAGTCAGCAACAGTTGTTTGTGTTACCGGAGTCACACGCTCACCAGTGCACACTACCGCCGCGCACATTGTACCCAGCACTTCTGAAAATGCACTTGCAAATGCGTCTCTGTCCCCAGCACATCTCAACCCTAACTGAGGCCCATGCTCCAAATGCCTCCACATGTTAAGTTGCTGGCCCTCATGCACGGTCGTCACGTGCACATAGGAAACACGCCACCCTATCGGCAAGGCTCATCGGCAGAAATGATCATATCGGCCGATGCCGATGATGGACATTTAAAGCTTTTATCGACCGATACCGATGTTGTGCCGATATCATCGTGCATCCCTAAAAAGAACAATTTTAGTAGAAAAAGAACGTTTTTAGTGTTACAGTGCGGCGTTATAATCGTAGCTAAAACTAAAACCATAAAAACATTTTCATTACTTGACCTAGTAAATTGACCTATGATAAAAATATCTCATTTCCATTCAGATTAAGTTAAAGTAATAAAATAACTAAAATTAACCAAAAGTACTAAAACTGTAACTAAATTTAAAATGAGAATGAAATAAAATCATTCAAAATAATAATAAAACCTGTAATTTTGGTATGGATGCATTACGTGTATTTATTCATTGAAAAAAAAAAAAAAAAATTCTGGTAAATTTTTCAGAAACAATTCTGGGATATAAAAACGTACAGCCTCTCCACGATCACCATTCTTTCCGGATGGACCCATGGGACCAGAAGGTCCGGGAGCACCGGGGGCACCAGGAGGACCAGCGTTGCCAGACTCACCGCGGTCTCCCTACGGCAAGCAGAAAAGTGTTTTTTAAACTGGAAGCACCAATTACATACTATGTAATTTATGAACAACTTATATGCATTCATTTATTTCGTAAGGGATACTAAACAAACCCAGATAGCGTGACAGTAGGGTGATAATGACTGTATATTACCCTATAACCATTAACCGGTTTTATATATATATTTATGTGTTTGTATATACTATATATATATATATATATATATATATATATATATATATATATATATATATATATATATATATAGATATATATATATATTGTATTAGGTTTCTAATGCTATGCATCTAAAGAAATGTACTTATTGTGTTCATGTTGTACCGTTTGCTGCTATTGGGGTTGGGATATGGATATGGATATGGATATGGATATGGATATGGATATGGATATGGTTAGGTTGAAAGGAAGGTTAAGGAGTAGTTAAGATGTATTAATTACATTCAGGTATTTTTAAATATAAGTACATCATAACTACATGTATGTACACAGTAAGTGCACTGTATCAACTTATTAATTTAAATGTTAGTACACAGTAGTTAAAAAAACGTAATATGAAGTGGGTTGCTCTTCTTCAATAGATAACATAAATGGTCTTGCGGTGAAACAAATAATTTTTTTAACGTACAAAATACACATTTTCCAATTAATAGCCTCTGAATTAAAATAAGGTGCATGCATTATAATTATAAAACTAGAAAAAAAAAGTTTGTTGAGACAAACTTTAAGTTGGCTTGAGAAAGCCGGACCAGAGAGTTTGAAGAAGTTAAAAGTAGTTAGAAGTTTGAAGTAGTTTGAAGTTTAAAGTAGTTTAAATTTTGATTGATAAATGAGTTAAAAAGAAATAATAGCTAGAAAGAAAGAAAAAAGATTAGTTAGAAAGAAAGAAATATTAGAAAGAAAGAAAGATTAGTTAGAAAGAAAAAGGAAAGAAAGATTAGTCAGAAAGAAAGAGAAAGAAAGATAGATCAGTTAGAAAGAAAGAAAGATAAGTTAAAAAGAAATATTAGTTAAAAAGATAGATTAGAAAGAAAGATTAGTTAGAAAGAAAAGGAACGAAGGATTAGCCAGAAAGAAAGAGAAAGAAAGATAGATCAGTTAGAAAGAAAGAAAGATAAGTTAAAAAGAAATATTAGTTACAGTTTTTCTCAGTCGCTTTGGTGCATTTCTCACATCACTATTTACATTTGCACAACAGTTAGTTCAACCTCCACAACATTTAGTCATTTGTGCACATCATAGTAGCAGTTTCTCATTCCTTCCAACAAATTGCAAATGCTTTTGGACATGCATCAATTGCTTTCATACAACTCTCTGCTGTTTTATAACATTATCATTTGCTTATGTCATGTCAGTCAAAATTAACTATACTTGTGAATGCTGAATAGTTATTCCATATAAAAACTAATAGTCCTCGTTTCATTGCTTGAGTCATTACATACAAAAATGTTGAACTAGTTGTCAAAATCTGTCAAGCTAATTTTACAAATTTTTTATTTTATTTTTTGTTTTCCTGAAAATGTCTCCTAAATTTAACAATTTCTCTCAGGTGAATCTCAGCTTTCACTGATGAGGAACGTCTGGATGTGCATGAATGATTACAGTACTATGTATGTTGTATGCTCAGTTCCTGCAGTATTGTTTACAGTTGTGCACAGCTCTACCCAAAGGTTAGATTATGCGGCGCATATGCGGTCCAGGTATGCGGCGCATCCCATGCAACAAGAGATTAACACAGTTGCCAAATTGCTTTATGTTACACTTACTCTCGCATCAGCTGTTGTGTAAAGGTTCACAAAATTCACGGTTCAGTTCGATACGATACACTTGTGTCACGGTTCGGTTTGGTACATTTTTGATACAGCAAAAAGAAAGAAATGCCAGAGAAATTTCCTTGATTTAAATTTTTTTATTCTTTTTTTTATTAAAACTAACATCATAAAGTATGATATTTTTTTTTACTTCGAGCAATTCTGGAGCAATAATTGACTCTTTTTAGGAGCATATAAAACAAAACATTTTGAAAAAATATTGTAGTAGTTATAAACAAAGGTTTATTTTAGTTCAGAATGATTAACATTTGAGGGCAGCAATTGTATTCATAATGTCAAATAAAACCGACATAATGTTACTTGAAGGCATTATAGCCTACTATTCCTGCCAAACTTACATGGTTGCAGTTAGTGTTACTACAGTAAATCCATGGTGAATGTTGCTGATCTACACTGGATAGTTCATTCATGCCACAATGTTTGTTCCTGGTTTCGACGTCAGCGCTGTTTGATCCGTTAATAACGGAGTAATGTGAATGCTTCTCTTATAGAGAACTACTAGATAGATTAGTTAGAAAGAAAGAAAGATGGATTGGTTAGTTAGAAAGAATGAAAGATGGATTAGTTAGAAAGAAAGAAAGATGGATTAGTTAGAAAGAAAGATAGATTAGTCAGAAAGAAAGAAAGAAAGAAAGAAAGATTAGTTAGAATGAAAGAAAGAAATATATATTAGTTAGAAAAAAAGAAACAAAGAAAGAAAGAAAGAAAGATAGATAGATTAGTAAGAAAGAAAGAAAAAGATATATTAGTTAAAAAGAAAGAAAGATGGATTAGTTAGAAAGATAGATGGATTAGTTAGAAAGATAGATGGATTAGTTAGAAAGAAAGAAAGAAAGAAAGAAAGAAAGAAAGAAAGAAAGATAGATTAGTTAGAAAGAAAGATGGATTAGTTAAAAAGAAAGATAGATTAGTTAGAAAGATAGATTAGTTAGAAAGAAAGATAGATTAGTCAGAATGAAAGAAAGAAAGATATATTAGTTAGAAAGAAAGAAATATAGATTAGATAGAAAGATAGTTTAGTTAGAAAGAAAGAAAGATTAGTTAGAATGAAAGAAAGATAGATTAGATAGAAAGATAGTTTAGTTAGAAAGAAAGAAAGGAAGAAATAAAGAAAGATAGATTAGTTAGAATGAAAGAAAGAAAGATGGATTAGTTAGAATGAAAGAAAGAAAGAAATATATATATTAGAAAGAAAGATAGATTAGATAGAAAGATAGTTTAGTTAGAAAGAAATAAAGAAAGAAAGATAGATTAGTTAGAATGAAAGAAAGAAAGATATATTAGTTAGAAAGAAAGATAGATAGATTAGATTAGATAGAAAGATAGTTAAGTTAGAAAGAAAGAAAGAAAGAAAGAAAGAAAGATATTAGTTAGAATGAAAGAAAGATATATTAGTTAAAAATAAATAAATAAATAAATAAATAAATATATATTAGTTAAAAAGAAAGAAAGATGGATTAGTTAGAATGAAAGAAAGAAAGAACGATAGATTAGATAGAAAGATATATTAGTTAGGAAGAAAGAAAGAAAGACAGACAGATAGATTAGTTAGAATGAAAGAAAGAAAGATAGATTAGTTAGAATGAAAGGAAGATGGATTAGTTAGAATGAAAGAAAGATTAGATAGAAAGATAGTTTAGTTAGAAAGAAAGAAAGATAGTTTAGTTAGAAAGAAAGAAAGAAAGAAAGAAAGAAAGAAAGAAAGAAAGATTAGTTAGAATGAAAGAAAGATATATTAGTTAAAAAGAAAGATTAGTTAGAAAGAACGATAGATTAGATAGAAAGATAGATTAGTTAGAAAGAAAGAAAGAAAGAAAGAAAGAAAGAAAGAAAGATATATATTAGTTAGATAAGCCCCTTTCACACAGCGCTTTGAACCCGGGAAATTGCCGGCAAATTGCCAGAGCGCCTTCTGTGTGAACGCAAACACGACCCGGGATTGATGCCGGGATCGATGCCGTGTTGGGGACCTAGTAACATTGCCGTGTTCAGTCCCGGAACGTGCGCTGTGTGAACAAAAGCCGTAATATTGCCGTGTCGTAGTGATGACACTGAAGCCGGGATCGTTCGCAAGCTGTCAAACGGTACGTAAAGCGCAAGTTTATGATCGAATCAGAGAAAAAAATGCACAAGCGTGGTTTCTCTCGAGAGAGATCGCAGCTCATAAGCAAACTTAAGAGATTACAACTTTACAAGTCACATCGATGTCACGTGTCTTTACGGCATTTTTACGGGTTGTGTGTGAACGCACTCTCTGATTCCGGAAAATCATTGGCAGTGTGAATGAACCAAAATCAAACGAACCCGGGTCAAATCCCGGGTCGCTTTATCCGTGTATTTTCCGGAATCTCTGTGTGAAAGGGGCTAAAGAAAGAAAGAAAGAAAGATTGATTAGACAGAAAGATAGATTAGTTAGAATGAAAGAAAGAAAGATGTATTAGTTAGAAAGAAAGAAAGAAAGATGGATTAGTTAGAAATAAAGAAAGATGGATTAGTTAGAAAGAAAGAAAGATGGATTAGTTAAAAAGAAAGAAAGACAGATTAGTTAGAAAGATAGATAGATTAGATAGAAAGATAGATTAGTAAGAAAGAAAGATAGATTAGTTAGAAAGAAAGATGGATTAGTTAGTTAAAAAGAAAGAAAAATGGATTAGTTAGAATGAATGAAAGAAAGAAAGAGATTAGTTAGAAAGAAAGAAAGATGGATTATTTAGTTAAAAAGAAAGAAAGATAGATTAGTTAGAATGAAAAAGAAAGATAGATTAGATAGAAAGATAGTTTAGTTAGAAAGAAAGAAAGATGGATTAGTTAGAAAGAAAGAAAGAATGAAAGAAAGAAAAAAGAAAGAAAGATTAGTTAGAAAGAAAGAAAGATTGGGTAGAAAGAAAGATAGATTAGTAAGAGAGAAAGAAAAATGGATTAGTTAGAAAGAAAGAAAGATAGATAGATAGATAGATTAGGTAGAAAGAATGAAAGAAAAGAAAGAACAATTAGGTAGAAAGAAAGAAAGAAAGAAAGAAAGAAAGAAAGAAAGAAAGAAAGAAAGAAAGAAAGAAAGAAAGATTAGTAAGAGAGAAAGAAAGAAAGAATGGTGGATTAGTTAGAAAGAAAGAAGGAAGGAAGGAAGGAAGGAAGGAAGGAAGGAAGGAAGGAAGGAAGGAAGGAAGGAAGGAAGGAAGGAAAGAAAGAATGGTGGATTATTTAGAAAGAAAGAAAGAAAGAAAGAAAGAAAGAAAGAAAGAAAGAAAGACTGATTAGTTAGAATGAAAGAAAGAAAGACTAATTAGTTAGAAAGAAAGATAGATTAGTAAGAGAGAAAGATAGATTAGTAAGAGAGAAAGAAAAAAGATTGATTAGTTAGAAAGAAAGAAAGATGGATTAGTTAGAAAGAAAGATTAGATAGAAAAATAGATTAGTTAGAAAGAAAGATAGATAGAAGTAGTATTAACATATACCATGTGTCACTTTTGTGTTGATTTATGACCCCCTTTTGATTGATTTATGACCCCCCTTGTCACTCATGATTGACAGGTAATCCATGTGTCAAGAAAACAGTGTCTCTGATTTACAGTGCCAAACTGACTGGCCATTTGTTGAATCCGGGGTATCTGGCTCCTTCCAGTCTGTTGGGGGGTAAACTGTTGCTGATTGTATTTTCCTTTGATTGTTGGGGGTGAAATTCACCCAAGCAAGTATTACGCAATGTTGACACCCTGAGTGTCAAAATCTTTGCTGTTTGATCAATAGGGTAGCCTATATGTTAACTGAGTCAAAATATGTGAGTCAAGACATTCAGGAATATCATTACACCACACTGGCTATATTCATTAAAATAATATGCCTGGCAATATTTTAAGAACAACTATATGTGTGTGTGTGTGTGTGTGTGTGTGTGTGAGCACCTCAGTAGGATCAGTAGTACCTGAACTATAGGTTTATGTTAATGCCTAAGACAAAGAATCAGACACGTTCATCAAGCCAAAGAGTCCTAATTACCCACACACCCCATACTATATTCTTCTCAATAAGAAAAGGTGTTGTTGTTGTTTTTTCTACAACATCTGTATCTATTTCCTGACGCCAATAGGATCAGTGTTAAAAAGACAAATAATCGAAACATTTACCTTACTCACAGTGAAGGTGTTTACGAGTGGAACTGGCGGGGGAAGAGTGCATCCTAAATGGGTTTGTTAATGGTTTTACGACAGTTGCTTAGGCTAGATGTTTAAAGAATGACACTTCATCAAAAGCTTTCTGGTGATTCTCTGGATTGTACACAAAAACATCTTTTTAGTGTATATAAATTTGTTTGTTACTTTTGTTATTTTAGTTTTTTTTTTTACAGAAAATGTTTTAGTTTTTAACCCAATCCATAGTGTGTGTGTGTGTGTGTGTGTGTGTGTGTGTGTGTGTGTGTGTGTGTGTGTGTGTGTGTGTGTGTGTGTTGCAAAACAACAACTTACATATTTTTTACTTAAAAATTCTGAGTAAAATAAGAAGCATAGGGGTTTTAAACATTCAAACATTTATACATTTGTTTGCCACAAAAAGCAATGAAAGTTGTCTCTTGTCTTTAAATAAAAACTTTTACTTTATTTTATTTTTTAAAACAGACTGGTGACCAGCATCTTTTATTAGAACTGTAGCCGAACAGTGTCCTCACATGAGTAAAACACAATTTTCACTTAGAAAACTTTTTAAATGTACGACTGAACCTTTTTTTCTTTTGACAAACCTACATTTCAAATTATACCTGAGGTGTGTAACAACCACAAGGGATACATGTTGATTCCATGTTTCAGTGTACAGTGCAAACATGCAATACTATTCAGGAGGCTGGGCTGTAGGTGTCAAACGTCCAAGGATGTAATGCTCTAAGGATGTGACACCTTCAGTAGTCATAAAACACCACACTTAGGGAGATTAACCCGTTTTTTATTTATTTTTTTTTATTTTTTTTCTTCAAACAATAGTGATAAAAGTAATTTGCTGGTAAATCTGATGCACTGAATTTTGTTTTACACCATAGTTTGTGAAGGTCTCTGATGTCTTCATACTTTTGTTTTACGGTGTTTTTAAAAACACTACATAGATGTTTTATTAAATTAAATATTTAAGAGTTCCTTGTGCTGCATTCTATATCCACATACCACCCCAAAATTCATGGGAGCATTGTCTTATTTGAACAAAGAGAAGCCGAGAACACCTAGAGCTCACTAAAATTACAGCGGATTAGAGGAAACAGTTGTTTTTCAAAGTTGCTTTGCAAAGTGTAAGGAAAACAGACACACACACACACACACACACACGGTTAACAGTTTCTAAAACAGTTTGTTTTAGTAAAAGTACAAACAAAATCAAAGTAGCATGAAAATACAATAAAATAAAATCCCCCAAATGTCTCCAAACTGTTACATGCTACAATGAAACTTTGAAACAATAGAACTTTGGAACAATGAAACACACTACAATGAAAACGTTGTGCCTTGTGAGAACACTGTTAAACATGCAGGACAATAACTGTTCCAATTCAACTCTGATGTGACTGAGCTTGTTTCACATATAAAATGATCACAGTAATAAACAGTTCACATGCATTTGCTAGCTAACTATTGAAATTTACAATATGCTAAAACATTTTGGTATTCTGCTGTTGAGAACAAAAACTGCATGTTTTCATTAAAAAGGAGAACAAAATGTTGAGACATAAAACACAAGTTCTGTTTTCTGGATCAAACCTAAAAGACAGATGCCTAAAACACTGGTGTCATAGTATTGGTGTGGACAGAAAAAAAAAAAAGGCATGAATCATCTCACCTTTCACTTAAAATGACTACTTATCAACTGTAATTAATTTACTTAACAGTTGTTTAGAGACATAGACAAAAGAACTGTGTATCTATGACTGTGCTGTGAAATGCAGTTTTAAGTGTAATAGTTCTAAAAGTTTGAAGTGTAATGGTTGAACAGGTAACAGAAAAAGGGCATAACTCACTTTTCATGTTGGGTCGTTGTGTCTTGCGATCCCACAATGTAGACAGACCAGAAAGATGTCCTAAAAGAAATGTCATTTGTTTAGTCTCAACCAGTGTCATGTAGAAGGACTGACATTTAATTCTCAAAATGCTGCATTTGTTCATGTTTTCATTATTCCTATGAACATATTTGACCACGCTAAGAGAGTAGTACAAAAGACTGTACAAAAACAGAGAAACTAATTGTAAAGCGTTCCATCGTTTAGTGGAAAAATATCCTTTTACACACTGTATCGACATAAACTTTCACAATAGACCAGGAGAGAGGAATTCTGTATTCTTTATGGCTAATTGTCTCTTTTCCTATATGCCTTACACACTTTCGTAATAAAATGACCTTGAATTTACTTTTGTGCAAACATAATTCCTGTATAACAATTATGTTTGAATTTTATCTATAGTCTTTACAAGGACATGTAACGTTATAGTTCTTAATGTGTTTGCATTACAACAGTGTGGCATAGTTCCTCTAACAAATCTGACAGAAGAGCAAAAAGATTTTTAGCACATATAGTAACTTTATTTGAGTCAAAGAAGATGGTGATAACAATTGAAAAACTATAATCTTTAATGTTAAGCGATTTGTTGAAATAAACTATTCTGCGGACGTTAAACAATTTAATATAATATTAAGTATAATATAATATAATATGAAATACTGGTATGTCAAAAAGAGAAAGTTCAGTCATATATTTAAAAAGCCTCTTAAATGAAAGGCCTGCGTTCATCACACACGTTTTCCCATGTGTGGAATAGCATAAACTTACATCATTTTGTCTTCACCTAAAACTGAACACAGACCAACAAACCAAGAAATGTGAACAGTGTCATCTCAACAAGATGACTAAATCTAGTGGTGTAATAAAAAGTCATTTGCGAAACCATATTTACAAACGTGTAACGAACGAACAAATTGTTCATCATTTGAGTTTTCTACATTCTGTATGCATCATAAATTATATTTGTATGGCGTAACTTATTTTCTTAGTGATTTGGGGTCTTGAATTTACATGGTGAATTTCTACAAAGGTCTTTTTTTTTTTTTTATCTGCGGGGTTTGCCAGCCCCAATCTTAAATGAATGTGCAGCTCTCAGTGCAATAGTCAGATGTGATTCAGTTGTAACAGATTAAGTGTAAAACAGCATAACTTACTTTTCGTGTTGATGCTTTGAGTAATCCGAAATCATAGATAGCTGTAAAGTTGCACTAAAAGAAATATCAATTTAGTCAAACACTCTCAAGCAGAAAGACTTTCACTTAAATTCTTAATTTGCATTTATTCCTATAAACACTGAATGTTGACAGTTCACAAAGAGGATTCCAACAAACACAATAGTGCGTCTGAATAAAGTGACTAACACTAGTGGAGTGATAAAAACATCACTTACAAAACAAAATTTACAAACTTTCACAATTGCTCACGAATGGATTTTGTGTATTTATTATAAATGTTACTTTTCAATGTATGCTGAATCCTCTTTTCTTACTGATTTGTTCTTTTGAATTTTACAGGTGTTTCGGACACACATACAGTAACTCCTGTAGAAAGATTATGTTTGTAAGTTATTCATGAGTGTGAAACTTTGCATCACAGCGGTGTGACATACCCCTGACAAAATATGTTGGCGTGTAAAAATACACTCAAAGAGTTTAGCACTACTATTCACACACACACACACACACACACACATATCTAACTATATATAATGTCGCTTTAATAGAACCATAGAACCTTGATATTACCCGTTTTTGGGGGGTCAAAGAAGATGGTAATAGTCAAAACATCCTAAGCTCATCTCTTTAATTTGTGCTGGATATTGAAGTGCTAGTGACTTCCATGATATGTTCTAGCTTGAAGCTTTGTCTGGATCACTCAACACAAAGTTTTGTGTTCTGGCCTCACAAAGATTTACCCTAAGATTAGATTTCTTGAGTATTGCATGTTTGCACTGTACACTGAAACATGGAATCAACATGTATCCCTTGTGGTTGTTACACACCTCAGGTATAATTTGAAATGTAGGTTTGTCAAAAGAAAAAAAGGTTCAGTCGTACATTTAAAAAGTTTTCTAAGTGAAAATTGTGTTTTACTCATGTGAGGACACTGTTCGGCTACAGTTCTAATAAAAGATGCTGGTCACCAGTCTGTTTTAAAAAATAAAATAAAGTAAAAGTTTTTATTTAAAGACAAGAGACAACTTTCATTGCTTTTTGTGGCAAACAAATGTATAAATGTTTGAATGTTTAAAACCCCTATGCTTCTTATTTTACTCAGAATTTTTAAGTAAAAAATATGTAAGTTGTTGTTTTGCACACACACACACACACACACACACACACACACACACACACACACACACACACACACACACACACACACACACTATGGATTGGGTTAAAAACTAAAACATTTTCTGTAAAAAAAAAAACTAAAATAACAAAAGTAACAAACAAATTTATATACACTAAAAAGATGTTTTTGTGTACAATCCAGAGAATCACCAGAAAGCTTTTGATGAAGTGTCATTCTTTAAACATCTAGCCTAAGCAACTGTCGTAAAACCATTAACAAACCCATTTAGGATGCACTCTTCCCCCGCCAGTTCCACTCGTAAACACCTTCACTGTGAGTAAGGTAAATGTTTCGATTATTTGTCTTTTTAACACTGATCCTATTGGCGTCAGGAAATAGATACAGATGTTGTAGAAAAAACAACAACAACACCTTTTCTTATTGAGAAGAATATAGTATGGGGTGTGTGGGTAATTAGGACTCTTTGGCTTGATGAACGTGTCTGATTCTTTGTCTTAGGCATTAACATAAACCTATAGTTCAGGTACTACTGATCCTACTGAGGTGCTCACACACACACACACACACACACACACACATATAGTTGTTCTTAAAATATTGCCAGGCATATTATTTTAATGAATATAGCCAGTGTGGTGTAATGATATTCCTGAATGTCTTGACTCACATATTTTGACTCAGTTAACATATAGGCTACCCTATTGATCAAACAGCAAAGATTTTGACACTCAGGGTGTCAACATTGCGTAATACTTGCTTGGGTGAATTTCACCCCCAACAATCAAAGGAAAATACAATCAGCAACAGTTTACCCCCCAACAGACTGGAAGGAGCCAGATACCCCGGATTCAACAAATGGCCAGTCAGTTTGGCACTGTAAATCAGAGACACTGTTTTCTTGACACATGGATTACCTGTCAATCATGAGTGACAAGGGGGGTCATAAATCAATCAAAAGGGGGTCATAAATCAACACAAAAGTGACACATGGTATATGTTAATACTACTTCTATCTATCTTTCTTTCTAACTAATCTATTTTTCTATCTAATCTTTCTTTCTAACTAATCCATCTTTCTTTCTTTCTAACTAATCAATCTTTTTTCTTTCTCTCTTACTAATCTATCTTTCTCTCTTACTAATCTATCTTTCTTTCTAACTAATTAGTCTTTCTTTCTTTCATTCTAACTAATCAGTCTTTCTTTCTTTCTTTCTTTCTTTCTTTCTTTCTTTCTTTCTAAATAATCCACCATTCTTTCTTTCCTTCCTTCCTTCCTTCCTTCCTTCCTTCCTTCCTTCCTTCCTTCCTTCCTTCCTTCCTTCCTTCCTTCTTTCTTTCTAACTAATCCACCATTCTTTCTTTCTTTCTCTCTTACTAATCTTTCTTTCTTTCTTTCTTTCTTTCTTTCTTTCTTTCTTTCTTTCTTTCTTTCTTTCTTTCTTTCTTTCTTTCTACCTAATTGTTCTTTCTTTTCTTTCATTCTTTCTACCTAATCTATCTATCTATCTATCTTTCTTTCTTTCTAACTAATCCATTTTTCTTTCTCTCTTACTAATCTATCTTTCTTTCTACCCAATCTTTCTTTCTTTCTAACTAATCTTTCTTTCTTTTTTCTTTCTTTCATTCTTTCTTTCTTTCTAACTAATCCATCTTTCTTTCTTTCTAACTAAACTATCTTTCTATCTAATCTATCTTTCTTTTTCATTCTAACTAATCTATCTTTCTTTCTTTTTAACTAAATAATCCATCTTTCTTTCTTTCTAACTAATCTCTTTCTTTCTTTCATTCATTCTAACTAATCCATTTTTCTTTCTTTTTAACTAACTAATCCATCTTTCTTTCTAACTAATCTATCTTTCTTTCTTACTAATCTATCTTTCTATCTAATCTATCTATCTTTCTAACTAATCTGTCTTTCTTTCTTTTTAACTAATCCATCTTTCTTTCTTTCTAACTAATCCATCTTTCTTTATTTCTAACTAATCCATCTTTCTTTCTTTCTTTCTAACTAATACATCTTTCTTTCTTTCATTCTAACTAATCTATCTTTCTGTCTAATCAATCTTTCTTTCTTTCTTTCTTTAGCCCCTTTCACACAGAGATTCCGGAAAATACACGGATAAAGCGACCCGGGATTTGACCCGGGTTCGTTTGATTTTGGTTCATTCACACTGCCAATGATTTTCCGGAATCAGAGAGTGCGTTCACACACAACCCGTAAAAATGCCGTAAAGACACGTGACATCGATGTGACTTGTAAAGTTGTAATCTCTTAAGTTTGCTTATGAGCTGCGATCTCTCTCGAGAGAAACCACGCTTGTGCATTTTTTTCTCTGATTCGATCATAAACTTGCGCTTTACGTACCGTTTGACAGCTTGCGAACGATCCCGGCTTCAGTGTCATCACTACGACACGGCAATATTACGGCTTTTGTTCACACAGCGCACGTTCCGGGACTGAACACGGCAATGTTACTAGGTCCCCAACACGGCATCGATCCCGGCATCAATCCCGGGTCGTGTTTGCGTTCACACAGAAGGCGCTCTGGCAATTTGCCGGCAATTTCCCGGGTTCAAAGCGCTGTGTGAAAGGGGCTTATCTAACTAATATATATCTTTCTTTCTTTCTTTCTTTCTTTCTTTCTTTCTTTCTTTCTTTCTTTCTTTCTTTCTAACTAATCTATCTTTCTATCTAATCTATCGTTCTTTCTAACTAATCTTTCTTTTTAACTAATATATCTTTCTTTCATTCTAACTAATCTTTCTTTCTTTCTTTCTTTCTTTCTTTCTTTCTAACTAAACTATCTTTCTTTCTTTCTAACTAAACTATCTTTCTATCTAATCTTTCTTTCATTCTAACTAATCCATCTTCCTTTCATTCTAACTAATCTATCTTTCTTTCTTTCATTCTAACTAATCTATCTGTCTGTCTTTCTTTCTTTCTTCCTAACTAATATATCTTTCTATCTAATCTATCGTTCTTTCTTTCTTTCATTCTAACTAATCCATCTTTCTTTCTTTTTAACTAATATATATTTATTTATTTATTTATTTATTTATTTTTAACTAATATATCTTTCTTTCATTCTAACTAATATCTTTCTTTCTTTCTTTCTTTCTTTCTTTCTAACTTAACTATCTTTCTATCTAATCTAATCTATCTATCTTTCTTTCTAACTAATATATCTTTCTTTCTTTCATTCTAACTAATCTATCTTTCTTTCTTTATTTCTTTCTAACTAAACTATCTTTCTATCTAATCTATCTTTCTTTCTAATATATATATTTCTTTCTTTCTTTCATTCTAACTAATCCATCTTTCTTTCTTTCATTCTAACTAATCTATCTTTCTTTATTTCTTCCTTTCTTTCTTTCTAACTAAACTATCTTTCTATCTAATCTATCTTTCTTTCATTCTAACTAATCTTTCTTTCTTTCTAACTAAACTATCTTTCTATCTAATCTATATTTCTTTCTTTCTAACTAATATATCTTTCTTTCTTTCATTCTGACTAATCTATCTTTCTTTCTAACTAATCTATCTTTCTAACTAATCTATCTTTCTTTTTAACTAATCCATCTTTCTTTCTAACTAATCAATCTTTCTTTCTTTCTTTCTTTCTTTCTTTCTTTCTTTCTAACTAATCCATCTATCTTTCTAACTAATCCATCTATCTTTCTAACTAATCCATCTTTCTTTCTTTTTAACTAATATATCTTTTTCTTTCTTTCTTACTAATCTATCTATCTTTCTTTCTTTCTTTCTTTGTTTCTTTTTTTCTAACTAATATATATTTCTTTCTTTCATTCTAACTAATCTTTCTTTCTTTCTTTCTTTCTTTCTGACTAATCTATCTTTCTTTCTAACTAATCCATCTTTCTTTCTTTCTAACTAATCCATCTTTCATTCTTTCTAACTAACCAATCCATCTTTCTTTCTTTCTAACTAATCTATCTAGTAGTTCTCTATAAGAGAAGCATTCACATTACTCCGTTATTAACGGATCAAACAGCGCTGACGTCGAAACCAGGAACAAACATTGTGGCATGAATGAACTATCCAGTGTAGATCAGCAACATTCACCATGGATTTACTGTAGTAACACTAACTGCAACCATGTAAGTTTGGCAGGAATAGTAGGCTATAATGCCTTCAAGTAACATTATGTCGGTTTTATTTGACATTATGAATACAATTGCTGCCCTCAAATGTTAATCATTCTGAACTAAAATAAACCTTTGTTTATAACTACTACAATATTTTTTCAAAATGTTTTGTTTTATATGCTCCTAAAAAGAGTCAATTATTGCTCCAGAATTGCTCGAAGTAAAAAAAAATATCATACTTTATGATGTTAGTTTTAATAAAAAAAAGAATAAAAAAATTTAAATCAAGGAAATTTCTCTGGCATTTCTTTCTTTTTGCTGTATCAAAAATGTACCAAACCGAACCGTGACACAAGTGTATCGTATCGAACTGAACCGTGAATTTTGTGAACCTTTACACAACAGCTGATGTGAGAGTAAGTGTAACATAAAGCAATTTGGCAACTGTGTTAATCTCTTGTTGCATGGGATGCGCCGCATACCTGGACCGCATATGCGCCGCATAATCTAACCTTTGGGTAGAGCTGTGCACAACTGTAAACAATACTGCAGGAACTGAGCATACAACATACATAGTACTGTAATCATTCATGCACATCCAGACGTTCCTCATCAGTGAAAGCTGAGATTCACCTGAGAGAAATTGTTAAATTTAGGAGACATTTTCAGGAAAACAAAAAATAAAATAAAAAATTTGTAAAATTAGCTTGACAGATTTTGACAACTAGTTCAACATTTTTGTATGTAATGACTCAAGCAATGAAACGAGGACTATTAGTTTTTATATGGAATAACTATTCAGCATTCACAAGTATAGTTAATTTTGACTGACATGACATAAGCAAATGATAATGTTATAAAACAGCAGAGAGTTGTATGAAAGCAATTGATGCATGTCCAAAAGCATTTGCAATTTGTTGGAAGGAATGAGAAACTGCTACTATGATGTGCACAAATGACTAAATGTTGTGGAGGTTGAACTAACTGTTGTGCAAATGTAAATAGTGATGTGAGAAATGCACCAAAGCGACTGAGAAAAACTGTAACTAATATTTCTTTTTAACTTATCTTTCTTTCTTTCTAACTGATCTATCTTTCTTTCTCTTTCTTTCTGGCTAATCCTTCGTTCCTTTTCTTTCTAACTAATCTTTCTTTCTAATCTATCTTTTTAACTAATATTTCTTTTTAACTTATCTTTCTTTCTTTCTAACTGATCTATCTTTCTTTCTCTTTCTTTCTGACTAATCTTTCTTTCCTCTTTCTTTCTGACTAATCTTTCTTTCCTTTTTCTTTCTAACTAATCTTTCTTTCTTTCTAATATTTCTTTCTTTCTAACTAATCTTTTTTCTTTCTTTCTAGCTATTATTTCTTTTTAACTCATTTATCAATCAAAATTTAAACTACTTTAAACTTCAAACTACTTCAAACTTCTAACTACTTTTAACTTCTTCAAACTCTCTGGTCCGGCTTTCTCAAGCCAACTTAAAGTTTGTCTCAACAAACTTTTTTTTTCTAGTTTTATAATTATTATGCATGCACCTTATTTTAATTCAGAGGCTATTAATTGGAAAATGTGTATTTTGTACGTTAAAAAAATTATTTGTTTCACCGCAAGACCA
Source organism: Rutilus rutilus (assembly GCF_951802725.1). Taxonomy (NCBI): domain Eukaryota; kingdom Metazoa; phylum Chordata; class Actinopteri; order Cypriniformes; family Leuciscidae; genus Rutilus; species Rutilus rutilus. The sequence continues at coordinate 35,666,270 of NC_140219.1, forward strand.
TTTATGTTATCTATTGAAGAAGAGCAACCCACTTCATATTACGTTTTTTTAACTACTGTGTACTAACATTTAAATTAATAAGTTGATACAGTGCACTTACTGTGTACATACATGTAGTTATGATGTACTTATATTTAAAAATACCTGAATGTAATTAATACATCTTAACTACTCCTTAACCTTCCTTTCAACCTAACCATATCCATATCCATATCCATATCCATATCCATATCCATATCCATATCCCAACCCCAATAGCAGCAAACGGTACAACATGAACACAATAAGTACATTTCTTTAGATGCATAGCATTAGAAACCTAATACAATATATATATATATCTATATATATATATATCTATATATATATATATATATATATATATATATATAGTATATACAAACACATAAATATATATATAAAACCGGTTAATGGTTATAGGGTAATATACAGTCATTATCACCCTACTGTCACGCTATCTGGGTTTGTTTAGTATCCCTTACGAAATAAATGAATGCATATAAGTTGTTCATAAATTACATAGTATGTAATTGGTGCTTCCAGTTTAAAAAACACTTTTCTGCTTGCCGTAGGGAGACCGCGGTGAGTCTGGCAACGCTGGTCCTCCTGGTGCCCCCGGTGCTCCCGGACCTTCTGGTCCCATGGGTCCATCCGGAAAGAATGGTGATCGTGGAGAGGCTGTACGTTTTTATATCCCAGAATTGTTTCTGAAAAATTTACCAGAATTTTTTTTTTTTTTTTTCAATGAATAAATACACGTAATGCATCCATACCAAAATTACAGGTTTTATTATTATTTTGAATGATTTTATTTCATTCTCATTTTAAATTTAGTTACAGTTTTAGTACTTTTGGTTAATTTTAGTTATTTTATTACTTTAACTTAATCTGAATGGAAATGAGATATTTTTATCATAGGTCAATTTACTAGGTCAAGTAATGAAAATGTTTTTATGGTTTTAGTTTTAGCTACGATTATAACGCCGCACTGTAACACTAAAAACGTTTTATGACATTGATATATTATCCTGAATTATCTCATGCTATGATTGTGGATGTTCAACATTGTTCTTTTTAGGGATGCACGATGATATCGGCACAACATCGGTATCGGTCGATAAAAGCTTTAAATGTCCATCATCGGCATCGGCCGATATGATCATTTCTGCCGATGAGCCTTGCCGATAGGGTGGCGTGTTTCCTATGTGCACGTGACGACCGTGCATGAGGGCCAGCAACTTAACATGTGGAGGCATTTGGAGCATGGGCCTCAGTTAGGGTTGAGATGTGCTGGGGACAGAGACGCATTTGCAAGTGCATTTTCAGAAGTGCTGGGTACAATGTGCGCGGCGGTAGTGTGCACTGGTGAGCGTGTGACTCCGGTAACACAAACAACTGTTGCTGACTTTTGCAATGTTAATCAACAGACTCCTCCAATAAAACACAGGAATCCAGTCTTCAAAAGGCACAGAACCAACAAAATATTTCGCACATTAAATCAGGCAAGGGTAGTTTGGGATCCGTTATCAAAAGTAAAGGGACTATTTGGCGGACACTTAAATATACGCAGTATGAAACCAAAATGTGAACAACTGGAACATCTGCTGTGCAGTTCCAATATTGACTTTTTAGGACTTTCAGAGACGTGGTTAACCCATTCTTCCCCTGAGGCTGTTGTAAATATGCCTGGGTATAATGTATTTAGAAAGTACAGAAATAATGGGAGGGGTGGGGGAGTAATAATGTATGTTAGAAATACTTTAAAGTGCACAATGATTGAATGGCCAAGTGAAATTGTTTTGGAATGTGTAGGTGTTGACATATCACTTTCTGCAACAATGTCTTTTGTTATAGTGTGTATATATAGAAAGCCTACTGCAAAAAATGATTTTTATGAACAACTTAAACTTCTCCTTAAACACTGTGATAAAACCAAGGAAATTATTTTAATGGGTGATTTTAATATTAACTGGAATATAAAGAGGGAACGAACAACTCTTAAACAAATTACTGACTATTTTAATTTAACACAAATGATAAAAACACCAACCAGAATAACAAACCATTCGGAAACTCTAATAGATCTGTTATTCACAAACCACGCTGAGAGGATTAGTAAAACATACAATCTCATTACAGGGCTTTCTGATCATAATATTGTATTTTTCTCCCGAAAATGAAGTAAAAAGCTATTTCATTCATCTACATGTAATAACCATTACAATTGTATTCCAAACCATCTACATCAAAATCTTGATATTACTCTAAATGAAGTAAATTGGTCTGGATTATTTTCTGATAATGATATTGAAACCAACTCCCAGATATTTAACGCTAAGATTACAGATGTTATGGAACCTTTTATTAAAAGAGGAAAAGGTAAAAAAAGGGGAAATCATCTACCCTGGTTGAATAATCACTGCAAAATACTTATGAAAGAAAGAGACATCTTACTCAAAGTGTTTTTAAAATCTGGTCTTACCATTGATAGGCAAAGATTTACTTCTATGAGAAATAAAACAACTCATACCTTACGTAAAGCCAAGGCAAATTTTTTCTTGGATGTCATTACAGGTGCAAATGGAAATGGCAAAATAATATGGCAAAATATCAATAAACTAATTGGAAAGCAAAATAAAATGGACAATGATAGATTGGAAATAAAAGTTAACAACGAGCTGCTAAATAATCCAAAAGAATTAGCAACTGAATTCAATAATTTCTTTATTAATTCTGTCAATGAAATAACAGAAATGTTTAGTTCCTCAGAGATAGCTCGTAAGTCTATTAATCCTGGACAGCCGGTTTTCAGGTTAGAGCAAATTACTGATCTTGAAGTGGCTAACATTATTAAGTCCATGAAACCATCAAAGGCCAAAGATGCGTTTGGCCTTGATACATCTTTTTTAAAAATACACAAATACGTGCTGGTATGCCCGATAACACATCCGATAAATCTATCAATTAAAATGGCAGTTGTTCCATCAGGATGGAAGGTGGCTATAGTCTCACCAATTTTTAAATCAGGAGACAAAACAAACATTTCAAATTATCGCCCCATCAGCATCCTCCCTGTTGTATCTAAGGTTGCAGAAAAGTGGATCGCCAAGCTGCTGAATAAACATCTCAGTAATGGCCATTCACTCCTGCACCCCATGCAATTTGGGTTTCGCCAGTACCACTCCACAGAGACTGCAAACTGTGTCTTCATAGAAACAGTGAAATCCTCGCTTGATAAAACCACATGTGTTGGTGCAGTCTTTTTTGATTTAAAGAAGGCGTTCGATACAGTAGATCATCGAGCCCTTCTGTCTAAACTGACTCACTTCAACTTTGCAGAAGATGCGCTAGTTTGGTTTCAATCTTACTTGTCCAATAGAAGACAAGCTGTGAGTGTTGGTGGCACTATGTCGTCTTATCTTGAATGTTCAGCAGGAGTCCCACAAGGCTTTATTTTGGGACCAGTACTGTTCTCTGTATATATAAATGATATGCCAAACATTTGTCAAAAAGTCCATTTCCAAATGTATGCTGATGATGCAGTTATTTTTACACCTGCTAAAAGCACACAGGAAGCATCATCCATTCTTACATCAGCACTGGAGAATATTCAGCATTGGCTGCTTAAATCCTGCCTACTATTGAACAAAAAGAAAACTGTTACCATGATTTTCTCAAAAAAATTCATAAAACTGGAGCGGTCCAATGTGTTCCTGGGGGGAGTGGAACTTGACATTGTAGAAGAGTTCAAGTACCTCGGGGTCACACTGGACCCAACACTTTCATTCAAAAAACACATCAAACTTACGGCGAACAGAATCAAATTCAATTTACATAACTTTAAACAAATCAGACCATCAATGACAATTACTTCTGCTAAAATGTTCCTACATTCAATGATATTTTCACATATAGATTACTGCATCACAACCTGGTCACTCACTGGAAATACAATTTTAAAACCCATAGAAATGCTATTCAAAAAATCTATAAAAATACTTGATCAAAAGCCTCTGTCATTCCATCAGTGTAATATTTTGGGAAAATACAATATGCTCAATTTTGAAAATTTTATTAATTTTAAAAATAGCTGTTTAATTTATAAAGTTTTTTACGGACTGGCCACACCTTCACTTTCTACATACATCAAACCTAGGTCTGACAGAGGTTTTTGCACCAGAGCCTCATTTAGAGGAGATATAGAGATCCCGCACAGGAAAACTACCTTTGGACAAACTGTTCTGTCTATCAGAGGAGGTCATTTTTGTAACAGCATCCCAACAAATATTAGAGAATGTCCTACTTACTGCACATTTAAAATGCACCTTAAACAGTTTCTTAAAAGTTCCCAGATATGTCCTCATTTTGACTAATTTTATTGATGTAATTTGCCTGAATGTGTGCTAATGTGTTTCTTGCTTGATACTGTATATTGTCTGTTCTTTTGTGTTGCATTATTTTTATGTTGTTGTCTTCCTGTCTCGGGACTACAGGTGAAAATTAGCATTTATGCTATAACCTGGCTCATTTACAGTCTGTACAGAAATGTTAGATTGTTCATTAATGTGCACTGTCCCGAACAAATAAATAAATAAATAAATAAATAAATGACGCAGTAATTTTTTTTCTCTTTCGTGCAGGTCATGTTTTGAAAGACGATGTCCTGTAGCTTACTAATGTAAACTCTCCAAGCTACTATGCTCTCCACAGAGCATAAATTATTCATTTTATTTCATTTTATTTTTCGTGTTCGCATTTATGAGGAAAAACAGTCTCGGTTACGGACGTGAGCGCTCTGAAAGCGGCACTAAAAGAGACTGCTTTAAAACTTCCACAGAGACCTCAAACAGAAAGCACAAAGCCTTTCTAAGTGAATTTCGTTTTGTATTAATTGTATCTTAATTTTAATCAATGTTTCATCAACCAATTGCCTGGATTTAATAAATAATAAGCAAAGCAGATAATAGATAATAGATATCACGACACGGAGGCGCCCGCGATTGAACTGGAGTTAGTCTCATAAATGAAACGAAACTCAGCATAGCCTACTTGCCTCACAGACCTGAGAAATATATCTATTATCTACAGAACGCTTGAAATCATATTTTTAAACAGAACAATTCAAAACGAAAGAAAACTATGTAATCCGAAATGTGCATTTCTCTCTGGCGCGTTTACTACTGCGAAGATCGCGAGTCATCGTCAACTTCATCTTTGCAGCCAACACAGAAAACACTTGTTTATTAATAAACAATTAAAATGTCTCCTTGCTATATTTGACATATTCATAATCATTACTTTTGCGGTTCGTTGTGACAGCTTTTAGTTGCTTTATTGGCAGCGCCACCCTTACATGTTACATGAACGGGTCACCACTGCATCAGCACCGAAAACAGGGGAGCATTTGGTAGACCTGTTCAAGTAGAAGATTTATTCCTGTTCAAGAATAAATAACATTTATTTTTATTTATTTTACTCCTAAGGACTGAAGTTTGAAGTCTGAACTTAAAAATAAAATGTGGCACTGGCATATCATTTATTCTCCAAGTGAAATAATTTGCCTATTTTTCAGGGGTGAATGTCTTTCTACATTTGTAAAATTATACATTTATGGTAGAATCAAATGTTGTTTTGTTTGTCTTGTGTATTGCCTTATCTACAACACATGAGTGTAATACGGCAAAGGTAGTACAGGAGAGAGACTTGGATTTCTCTTCAGTAAAATTAAAGTGTAAATATATCAGGGGGAAAATGTGTATATATATCGGTATCGGCATCGGACAAAATTAGTTTGAAAATATCGGCATATCGAATATCGGCCAAAATGCAATATCGTGCATCCCTAGTTCTTTTCTTTCTTTCTTTCTTTCTCTTCCTTCCAGGGTCCTGCTGGTTCTGCTGGTCCGTCCGATCCTGCTGGTGCTCGTGGTGCCCTGGTACGAATATCTCATTTGTATCAGTTATTCATCTTGTAGTTATTCATCTTGTAGTCTGATCATTGTCATCTCTCTTCATGCAGGGTCCAGCTGGTCCACGTGGAGACAAGGGTGAGGCTGGCGAGGCTGGAGATAGAGGCATGAAGGGACACCGTGGCTTCTCTGGAATGGCTGGAGTTCCTGGACCTCCTGTAAGTGAGCATAATGTCACAGTTACACACTGAATCTGAACCGCTGAATCCACTCGAAGTGAAAACTGACCCTTTCTGAATGTTTTTAGGGATCTCCTGGTGACCAAGGACCTGCCGGACCCACTGGCCCTGCTGGACCTCGTGTAAGTAGCACATCACATATCATGGGTTTTATATGACCTCACTTAAATAGTTAAAAAATATATTTTTATAACGCTTTATACAATAAAAAATTCATCAATTATGAAATTACTTTAATTACAAGCTCTACAGAAGACATTATTGTCAGTTATTATCCAGTTCAGTTCAGTTCCAGTTTTGTTCTCATCTCATAGTGCATTACATATTTCTAAATATTAAAGACAAAAGTGACATTGACGGTAGTAGAGAAAAAAAAACATTTACTTTCTTTGGCTTATACTACATGATATAAAGACATGAAATTCTGTCATTGTTTATTTACTTTAATGTAGTTACAATCTCATATGACTTACCTTCTTATGTTGAAGACTAAATTAGATGTTTGGCAGAATCAGGGTTGCCATATCCCAAACCAAACAGTTTAAATGTAGCCCGATTCCATGGGAAAACCGCAAACTTGGCAACCCTGGGTAGAATGTCCTCGCTGCTCTTTTCCATACGACAATAGCAGTTGACAGGCTGAATCTGAATGATAGTTTGGTGTGTTTTGCTCTGAAAACATTGCTCTGAAATGAGAAATCACAGGACAAGCTTCTGCATGCAAACATTGTAATATTCCGAACGGTTTCGTCTACTCAATAGGGACCTTCTGGTTCCAATGGATCTCCTGGTAAGGATGGCATGAATGGTATTCCTGGACCCGTTGGACCCCCTGGACCCCGTGGTCGCTCTGGAGAAATGGGACCCGCTGTAAGTCTGAAATCAACACAATTTTACTGCTAAATTATCTCTTTTAAGATTTTTTAGTGGTCTCTGTTTTAGCGTGGACTTCAACAGATCTAAATAACATCCAATTGGATGTACTCATGAGATAGTTTCTCTCTTAACTAGGGTGCTCCTGGTACTCCTGGACCTCCTGGTCCTCCTGGACCTGCTGGCAGCGGTGAGCCCTTCCTTCCCATGCCACAGGGCGAGAAGGGTCCAGATCCACTGCGTGGAGGCTACAGAGCTGATGATGCTGGCGTTCGTGACCGCGATGCTGAGGTTGACACCACCCTGAAATATCTGAGCCAGAAGATTGAGAACATCCGTAGCCCCGAAGGAAGCCAGGCCAACCCTGCCCGCATGTGCCGTGACCTGAGGATGCGCCATCCTAAATGGAAGAGTGGTAAGCATGGACTCGATTTAAGGCAGTAGATCAAATGCAGATGTATTGAAATGATTGTGCATTTCAAAGCTCTGAAATTCACTTAAATCTGTTTTTCCTGCAAGGATCTTACTGGGTGGACCCCAACCAGGGCTCTCCTCTGGACGCCATCAAGGTCTTCTGCAACATGGAGACTGGCGAGACCTGCGTCAGCCCATCTCAGACCACCATCCCCATGGAGGACTGGTACACTAGCAAGAACATCAGAGAGAAGAAGCATGTTTGGTTCGGAGAGTCCATGCCTAATGGCTTCCAGGTACGTCAAGGCCTTATACTAGGATATACAGAAATACATAGACTGTGAAAAGACCAGAAACTACAAAAAATTATTTAGCTGATCATTTATAAAATGCATTACGTCTATATTTAAAATACAAAACAGTAAAAAAAAAAAAAAAAAGAGTTTCGAAAATTTTGATTACTTACAAATTTAATTAATGGTCTTGAAATACTGCAGAATTGAAAGTATTTCTTTCATTTTATAAAATATATTACATTTTACATTAAAAATACATTTTAAAAGATGTTTATGTGCACATATATACATAACAGATTGTTATTTTCTTTCGGATCAAAGGTCTGAAACCTGTTCCAGCAAACCATAAATAACAAAATAAACAAATAAATAGTTTTAGGATTTTTAATGGAAAGTTTTGTGAATTTTATTAATTTTGATTAGTTACAAGTTTGATCATTTGCTCAAATAGTGCAGAATTTGAAATATTTTATTTTATTACTTCAAATTAAAGAAATATTTCAGATTCTGCACTATTTCTAAGACATGAATCAAATAATCACATTTTTGACATTGACATTTTGTACAAAAGCTAAGATTTTCTAGCTTCCACTCAAGCTCAAGATGCTCTCTAGAACCAAACAGAAACATATTCATTAGTGGTCTCAAAATACATCATGATCTTCGCTGATGAATACAGGAAGTAATGTGGTGTCCTCTATGTAGTTCCAGTATGGCAGCGATGGCTCTGATCCAGAGGATGTTAACATCCAGCTGACCTTCATGCGCCTGATGTCCAACGAGGCTTCTCAGAACATCTCCTACCACTGCAAGAACAGCATCGCCTACATGGACGAGGCCACGGGCAACCTGAAGAAGGCTCTGCTCCTGCAGGGCTCCAACGACATCGAGATCAGAGCCGAGGGCAACAGCCGCTTTACATACAGAGTCAGTGAGGATGGCTGCACGGTGAGCACACCACCATCTCTGCCATTGCTTTTTCTTTTGCCCCCATATTTGTGTTCCTTTGCTTCCTCGTAATGTTACTCAAACAGAGCACTGCAGAGATGACGTGTTCTTGTAGTCCAGCCTATATGTTTGCATCACCCTGGTTCCTTCGACAAAAAGCCAGTAGGATTATTGGAGAAAATAACGTTTTGCTCATCATGATAAACTTAATTTTATGAATTTTGATGCCTAAACACAATCATAAGTAAAAAGCTAAATGTAGGCTTTAAATGAACTGCACCACAGTTAAGATTTCGACAACTCTCAGTCTTAAAAAAAAAGAAAAAAAGAAACATTTTCTCTGAAAGATTGAGTTTGCAATAGAGAATAGTTTGCAAGCGTGCGGTTACAAACACAATGAGGCTGTGAAAGCATCTTTTGAGTAGATGAGTTTATGTGTTCGGCTGATGATGTTTAATGTCTACTTGTTAGACAAGAAAATTGTGCTTGTGAAAAGAAAAGAGCTCGTGTTCACCACAGACCTTATTTCAGGCATTTAACCAAAAACCCACTGACTTCAGGACGATTGCGTGCTAAACTACACAAATACGTCATCCCTGCAGCATTCTATTAATCTTATCATAATTAATTTGTCCTTTTTTGTTTGTTTGTTTTCCACAGTCACACACTGGCACATGGGGCAAGACAGTCATTGACTATAAGACAACGAAAACATCTCGTCTGCCAATCATTGATATCGCTCCTATGGACATTGGTGCTCCCGATCAGGAATTCGGTGTAGAAGTTGGCCCAGTCTGCTTCTTGTAAAAAGAAAAATCTGGACATGACTTTGCTGTTTTTTTTCTAGCAGTCATCTTCAAATCTTTTCCTGTTCATTAAAAAAAAAAAGCCTGAACTCTAATTCGGCTGCAAGCGGTCCATGTGCTTAAACCTGAATCCTTGAAGACGGTGCTTGTTGCGATTCCCATCTTGAGAAACATTCTTAAAAACAAAATCGAGGACCGCTACATTAGCCTGTATCACCATCATGGACACTTCATGAGAATCCTTTGCGTCAGCTGACAACAAGAAAATAATATATACTTGTAAAACGCCCCGCCCCCTGGAGTCCACAGGAAAACTACCACCTGGTGACTTTTTTTGACCACTGCAAAAGGACAATGAAAAACAAGCAAATGCTAATGTACCATTCTCTGGTGTTGAATAAATATGACAAACGACAGCCAAGTGTCTCGTTCCTTCTAACTGAAAGTAAAGCATCACACAGGGAACAGATTTAGGTCAATGGTATGACGTCATCTTGATATAACGGCTTCCTCAGGACAAAAAAGTGCATGGAGATTTTGGGGGAAACGAGGGCAGTTTTTTTAATTCAACCGATTAGTAACAGGAATGAAAAGGTGCTACTTCCTCTCCAGGTCCTGTCTGTGGTGTGTTTGTATCTGAGAGAAAACAAACTCATTTTTATACTGTCACTTACACTTGCAGGGCCTTTTTGGTGCTAAATGTCAACAGAATGTCTTGTGTGTCAGTGTGATGCAATTGCTCTTATCAAAGTGTCAGCGGATGAGGAGAATAAAACAGCAGGATAGGTCGGTTACTGTAGATTTGCACTTAATCTGATACGGGTTAAGTGGATGGACTGATTGCCAGTTCGTCTCATTTCCATTTCCCCTTCCTGAAGTTTCTAGAGAAGTCTTATTTTTGTCTGTACGTGCCGCTCCCCCAGTTTCCTGATTTTATTTCTACTTTCAAAATGCAATGCACATCTTTTTTTCTATTTTATTTTTGTTGTAGTTTGTTTGATTTGTTTTCAGTGAAAGGTTTCTTTATAAAAACTTAAATGAGGCGGCAAAAATAAAAGTGCACGGAAGAAATAAACCCTCCAATGGTTCCAACAAAGGATCTGTACTTATTTTGTACATGTATAGTATTTCAAGATGTTTTTAATTATTTTGGATGTTGAAATAAAGCATGTTTATGTGGTCAACTGGATGCTGGATATGTTATCTTCTTGCCATGAAGTGCCTTGGTGCCTTTCTCTAAGCATGAATTAAACAAACTACGATGCTTTCACTCAACTACCTTAATTTCTACTTTATTTCCAGGGGTTGTGCTTGGGTTGCATGTTGATAATGGGTAGGGAACTGTCATATTTCTGAAAAAAATAAAATGTTTTCCTGTTCATAGTTAAAAGTAAAAATGACCAAATTAATTGGCAATCAAAATATTATTGCATTTGTACACCTCTCTTTTTAAACAAAAGTACAGTAGTTCTTCAATGTACATTTTAATACTCATGAGTGAGGCCCCTTCCCAGTCTTTTCCATTACAGTCTGGCAAACAAATGTTGGGTACTATTGGCCCTTGTCAAACCAAAAATTCACTTTTCCACTCCTGCTCACCTACATCATAACTGAACTCAACACAAGGTGTATCAAATATTTTAAACAGCGACACAACATGTTGTAAGTGTGATTCTCGCATCAATGTATAACTTTAAAGAGCTTATTTAAAAAGTTTTAAATTTTAAGAAATAATTTGTGTTTTGTGAAGAGTCGTCTGATCCATCCTCGAGTAACAACGAGAGTAAATGAAGATGGCTATGTTCATTCTTACATCCAACTAGCCTGGAAATCCAGACCTAAATCTGAAAGATTAACGGTCTGGCATCGACGAATGAAAATCGGCCAGCTCGAGGGACGGCACCAAGCGTGCATTTGAAAATCTCACTGCATGCAACTGGGCTATTGGATAACACTACGACCAATCCCAACAAGCCCCATACGCTTAGTTACCAGCGGAGCTAACTGGTCGATTATAATCTTGCCGTATCCGGTCGGCAAAACAGCAAAAACGTCCTTCTTGCAAAGGAAGGATTCGAGCGCCGTCTTCTGTTCCTCTTTTAGATAAAAAGCCAAGTCTAACTCGTTCATTGTAGCGGCCAAAGCCGTTTCAGACAACTGGTGTTCATCCATAGCCATCTTGCAATGTTTACTTTATGACTTCGACGTCACAGCGCTGTCGTCTTCTGTTTAGCTCGCCTCTGGCCCGCCTATATCAGATCACCGGATGTGATTGGTGCTGCTCAGATACAAGGACATATTTAATGAGCATCATTACTCGACACCAGAGTAACTCGCTGAGCAAATTCAACTTGTGCTCTCTGGAGAAGCATCCAACAACGAAACACCTCAATCGCTTTAGAAGACATTCTTGTCTACAACTGCCCTGCATCAAAACAATGTTGGACTGTGTTAAGCTCACTCAGGGCGGGGCTATGCTAATTCTGCAGTGTCAGTCAACAGTCGTGGAAGGGGCTTGTGCAAAAGTACGTCACACGGGCCGTTATCATCGCCAAGAAGGCTGTGGGGAAAAAATCCTGACACCCAAGGGCTCAGGCCAGTGAGGGTAGCCCCCCCGAAGCAGATCGGTCAACACCTCCTTTTACGGTGCCCGTCTCCCTTCGGTGCCCTCAGGGGACCGTTCTGCCAACCCTGCCACCTCCGGTGCTTCAGGGCGCAGCGGTCTCCGGCGAGCACATATCTCAAGGACCACCCGGAAACGTAGTGGCCTCGGGACGCCCGCCCCCTCTGAGGAGGGTTTCAGAGCAGTCTGTTCAGTCGTTCCCTGCCGGTCCACCATTACAGGGCGACGGACCGACTACTCAACAACAACAAAATCCAGAAACCAGTCTCGAGAAACTGATACCTCTAGTAGAATTTTTGACAGCGTGGAAGCTACTACTAAATGTTTCTCGTTGATCTACGTTTTGCTGTGAAATCTTTATTGAATTAAATGAAGAAGACTGGAGTAATGATGCTGAAAATTCAGCTTTGCGTTACAGGAATAAATTACACTTTAAGATCTATTCAAATAGAGAACAGTTATTTCACAATATTACTGTTTTTACTGTGTTTTTGATCAAATAAATGCAGCATTGGAGAGCAGAAGAGACTTCTTTTTAAAAATATAAAAAATCCTGATGATTCCAAACTTCTGAGCGGTAGTGTAGCCTATGCAATGTCATATTTATGTATTTTTAATAAAATATTCAAAGAGAACAACGTCACTGAGTTTGGTTTACAGTAACTTGGAATGATGTTTTATGTTGTTAAGGAACACTTACACCTATATCCGAGAAAATAGGCCAACTGACCTGCAGCTGACCCATGAAAGATATGAAGGTCTTCTCCTGGGAAGGTCAAAGAGCAATCCTGGTGCATTATGGGAGAGGATGGATCCTTCAGAGGGGTTAGAAAGTTCAAAACAGAATGGAGCTGGACTCATTTTCCTTTAAGGAAGTTAATGATACACACAAGTAGATGTAAAAGTAGAATTTTTCTATACAGTCAAATTGATTTCTGTGACTTTACTGAAATTCTTTGACAGGGAAAATCGGGTAACTAGTTCTTGCACTTTAATTTCCTTTGAATTTTTTTTATGTTAAAATCGCAATGCAGACATTCTAACACACGCACACACAAAGACACGCTCTTAATGCTTTCTAGGGATAATCCTGAACTTGTAAAAGCAAGGTCAACATGTGAAGGATCTCAGCACTTAATCTAGTCACTCCTTGACCAAACATGTTTTAGAGCGCCAGCCAGACTTTACTATCAGAATTACCACAGCACTTTAAGAGAGCAACTAGAAGAGTGTCTTTTATTTGACTAAAAGAACATTTGTGTGTGTCTCAAGGTCCTGTCAAATACAAAAAGGAAGCAGACTGAGTGTTTGAAATCCTACAATGATGCCGATCCTGCTCCTGCTCCTTTACTTGACTGGATGAAAAGGCAAGTGTCAATAAGCCATTTTTTATTAATGATTCGTGTCCATCATCATACTATCATACTGCCAGTTTGAATACAAGCTATTTAAATGATGCTTAAAAAAAATCCATTCTGTAGAATAACAGATTTCCAAGCAGAATCTGCAGAAAACGTGAAAAAGTCACTGGGCCTTAGTGTCTTGAATTGCTGTGTTAAAGAGGACATATTATGCCCTTTTACAAAGTCTTTTGCATCGCACTATGACAGTTAACCAGCGAGTTAGATCGTTATACGAGAAACAACGCACCACTGTTTAGTTCCTGTCTCTATGAAGCCCCTCCTTCTGAAAAGCACACTGTGCGCTGATTGGTCGGCTGGATCAGTGTGTTGTGATTGGTCGAGCGCTTCGAGTGTGTTTGGGAAATGTCCCGCCCCTTACCATAACCGCCAGTTTAACACACTACTAACTAAGGGGCCGCTCACATATCGCGTCTTTTGCGCGCGCAAGTTCGTTATTTCAAATGTAGCCGCGCGGTATGTGCGCTCATAATGGAAGCGACGCGGTCGCGGTGCGACGCGCTCGTTTTTTCCAAGCGCGTCCGCGCCGCATCGAGATAAAAACATCTCAACTTTTCAGAATGCCGCAAGCGCACCGCAGGTCACGTGACAAGAACCTCCCATTGTCCAGGCGGAGCTCCTGAATCAGCTGGTGAAATTCCCCATGGTTTTTGCGTTTCTGTAGTATGGGGTGCACCCAAACACTGCGGTGTTTTTTACTTTTCTTAGTAAATAAATCTTGTAACAGAGTTACTGCAAGGGTTTTTCTGTGGTGGAAATCCATTGCTGAAATTTCCTTGCTGTAACGGAGAGCGCAGCTGATAGTTGCTTAGCAACGACAGACGCCTCCGGAGCGCAACCACCCGAGCGCTTTGGAAAAAAGGAGAACGCGGCGCGCCTAGCGTTTTCGACGCGTTTTTATGCGCGATATGTGAGCGGCCCCTAACTCAACAAGGCCCCGCCCCTTTATTCTGCATATTAATTATTTAAATTAGGAATATTGTGACGTGTTCCTTCCCAGAAGAAACTCAAGACTACAAAGGAGGCGTTTCAGGAGTTCAGAAACACTGACACTGATATAGAGAAGAACTTTTGTGCTTTGAAACTTTGCAGAGATTTTTGAGGCTCAAACAGCAACAAGTTGAACATATAAATAAGCATTAAAAGGACCACTTTAAAATATGATTGTCTTAAGGTAAAAGAATGCAAAAAAGTTCAAATGACTGAATATACTGCCTGATAAATGAACTTTAGTTAACTCAGTCTTTTTTATTTGCCAACAGTTCCTGCAGTTCCAGAGGATTTCCACAAAGTGGCATTACAGCTTCAGAAACAAATCATGTGACCCATCTCTAAATTGTTTGACTCATTTTTGTCTCTTAGAATGAGTTGTTTGTCTTTTTTTGTTCTCTATTACATTACTACGTAATTAATTCTGTATTAACTCTTAACCAATATACTGAGCACACTTCACGCCACTTTGAGCTTGAAATAATCTTTCAATAGAAACTCTTTTAAAATGTCTTTCTGTAGCATTGACACTTACGCAGTGTTGCTAGAAAAGTGTGTAAAACTCTGAGCATCAAACAATGCTGAAGGCAGTTACACATTTACCTCAACTGCAAACAAAAAGTTCTTATTTTTGGTGCCTTTTAGTCACAAGAAGATATTACAACTTTTCGATAACTGAATTATGTACTGTACGTATTAAATCTTCAGCCTTATCCTTAAGTTTGCAATAAAGATTAAAGATGTTTATATATGTAAACTTTATTCTTTTTTTTTTTTTTTCAAATAGATAGATTAATTGATATGTTTCTCCAAGGGTTTCATCTCGTCTTTATGCTGGCTAATCAACACACACTCAACACACTGTTATTACTAGACAGCGATCAATAATATCTCTGAGCTTCTCAGTTCCTCAGCTTCCCGAGGAGAAACAAAGAAAATCTCAGGTTATTTTTACAGAACCGCTCTTGCCCTGAATTATGTGTCCATCCCGTCAGAAAACACACACACACGGGACTTGAACACCCGCTGAGGTCGCTGACATCACGGTTGGGAAACCTTTCACTCAATCTGTCATTAAAACTCAGTTATTTCAAGAGTTATGGTAAGGGTTACTCTACACCCGTGTCAATGACTAATTACTTATTAAAATGAATTCATAATAATCCACAGCTGTTGAATATGAGAAGCTCACAGCCTGCGTCCCAATGTGCATGTTATCCATCCTAATAATATGTGACATTAGTAATTGTCAATACTATTTAGGGCAGATAGGGTGGATAGTATGCACATTGGGATGCATGTGGCTTCATAATTACCCATCATGCCCTGCAGGAAAGTAGTTGCTGTGTCTGTCAAACGCTCAGACAAACGCAGCTTCTGTTCACACTCAAAGAAGCCTGTTAGTGCTGGTTTTCTCGTTTGTCGGGTTGTGGATTCGTGGAATATCTGAGATGTGATGTATAATCATCATCTGAATTAGCCATAACATGTAACAGTGAAGCGCCCCCAGCTGGTGAATGTGGGAACTTACAACTACAACACTCCTCACTGGGCTTTTGACTATGAGAATGACATTTGGAGACGCCATAACAATTTGTTTTATTTAAATATTATTATTATTAATTTACAAAATATGTGTTTTTAAATGTAAAATATATTGATCATTTCTACTTTAATTTAAACCATATTATCATAAATATGGGTATATACATACAATACTGGTCAAAAGTTAGGAAACATTACTATTTTTTATGTTTTTGAATGAAGTCTCTTGCTATTTATCTTTATTTATTTGATCAAAAATACAGAAAAAAACCAATACAGTGAAATAATTTTACAATTTAAAATAGAGGTTTTCTATTTTAATATACTTTAAAATATAATATATTCCATGTGATCAAAGCTGAATTTTCAGCATCATTACTCCAGTCTTCAGTGTCACATATCCTTTTAGTAAACTTAATTTAAATTTAATTGATAGTAAATTTAATTTACTAACTCATAATATTATAATATTGAATAAATAAATAAGAAAGTGTGGGTCTTGAACCAGGCTGAAACCATATACAATTCATACTAAACTATTCAAATTTTGACATAAAAAAAAAAAGAAAGAAAAAGGTTACTCTTAATTTTTAATGTGAACTTCATTTTTTTGTGTCACGGCATGTATATTTTCCTCATATTAAATATAAAACATGATATTATGATATTTTGATATATAGTCTGGACTATTTTATTAAGGGAGTATGGATATATAAACAGACGTTTCAATAGCCTATATTGGTAGCCTATTAAATGCATTTTCTGTTTTTATTGCAAATGTCACGTCCATAACGCTGGAAATGCCCAATTTTAAATAATTTATCCTTTAACTAGTTTTGTGGTGTAGGTCTATTTTATAATGCTAACTTAATTTAAACGTGGTAGCATTGGATCTGGATGGGGAGGATAACTCTGGGAGTTGGAAGGGGTGTGTCGCGATTCTCACACAGCGGTCGAGACTGAAGGAGCTACATGGAAAAATATGCACCAAACAAGCCACTTAAAAAAAACCCTCTGTTTTCATGAATACAAAAGTTGGGTGACCCTCCCCCAGACTAAAAAAGGTTGGATGACTCTTCCTCAACAAAGAATAAAAAGACATGACCCTACCCTATTTTCCTCCGGTGGTCCATTCCATAAATACCCAACGTCCCGAAGTTTAAATCTATATTAAAAACACACCTCTTCAACCTAGCATAAACATAGCACACTCTCACATTTCTATAATTCACATTATGTTATTTGCAAATCGGGCTTAAAATCCTGTAGTGTGTGAACTAGGCTTTGGCAGCAGCTTCGACCTTGACCGGTTCTGTGACGTCACATGCCAGTTCTGTTCATGATGTCATAGTAGGGGAGCGTGTTGTGCAAACTAAACACACAGTTTATAGACAGTTACAATAACGTAAGTGAAATATAGTTAACAAACGGATTATCGAGATATAAAGCATTTAGGCAACATGGAGGAAATATTAAATTACGCTCAACAATGGGCCAGCGCTGAATCTGCGAGAAACGCCAGCTGCAGCCTAGACGCGCTTGGGGAGAACATGACAGGTAATATTAATACAAATCAAAACTCACATGCAGAAATAACAGTCCCAGTTAGCCAAAAAGATGTGGGAGTCGGACAACAATGGCCCGAATCCTGTGTTGTGCCGAATTTTGACAGTAAAAGGAAGATTTCGACTAGGCGGTCGTTATTTAATGTTCTTCTCCGGTAGTTTCCAGCGTGTAATTCCTTTACTTAAGTATATAATTACACTGTAACAATGACACCTTAAAATAAAGTTACATATTGTTCAAATAAACATGACTTAATGCACCTTTAAATACACAGCATTATACCTCCTGCAATTTATACTGTACATACTACATAAACAGGTCCCATTAATAATCTTGATTACAACAACATTACTTAACAATGAGTTATTTAATTACTTAAATTATTTAAGTTAAATACATTACTAAAAGTTTACACATAGAAGCAAAAAAAAAATGTGGGTGGATCATCCTCCAGAATTTGTTTTACTGGAGTAGATTAAGGGGTGTTCCCGAAGCCAAATAGCCTACCCTATCTAAAATCTCTATGCAATAATGAGTGAGAGTAAAAATGAAACGAGCGCAAATCCGTCTTTCAGAATTTTGCATCTTTCAGAAATCCGAGCTTAGCAAGAGTAATATCAACTCAAATTGGCTTCAAGGCTACATCATAGACATGTTCTACAAAATTATATTGTATATTATTGTATGCATATTTAAATTATTTAAAGGCACACTATGTAGTTTCCGTTTTTCTCAAACAATGACCCTTAAGCCTCTGTTATACTTTCCGCGACCGCGAGGGCGCGAGGGTCCGCGAGGGTCCGTGTGACGTAAAAATCGTCATCGGGGGTGCGCGCGGAGGCTCCTTGCGGACAGCCGCGTGCCTCCCATTTTTTGTGACCGCGCGGTCAAAAGGGCGCGCGTTCATTAGGTTAAAACCACGAAAGAGATGGAAATAACATGGACGCCGAATTTGAAAAAAACGGAAAACGCATGCTTGAAATAGAACCAATGCCTATGCAAGCGTGTTGGAAGCGTTTCCAGGCAAAATAGAATAGGAAAAGATGTTTATATGTCATTTTGACACGAATACATGTTAATAAATGTCATTTTGATGTTTGAAAGTGTCTAGGTTTTGACATAAATTCAAATATAAACTATAAATATAAAAAATATTATCGATTATACAGTCCCGACCGATCTACTGCTCATGCGTTGAACGCGTTCACCGAGTGGACCTAAGCAGAATGTATAAATACAAGTAGTCCGCGTCCGAGCTGTGCGCAGCTGTCGTGTACGCGTCCAAACTGGAGTATAACAGAGGCTTTAGAGTCTCCATAGTCTGTTTAACGTTACTGTCGTAAATACCACTCACACAGAGCCGTCTCTGCACTCTTCCGACTGCGCTCCATTTTCTTAGTCGACTCTGCCGTGATTCACGTCTGAAATGCGTGCTAGTGTCTTCCACAGAGGCTGCTTCATATGTTGTTGATGTATGTGACGTCATGCCGTAAAGCAAGTTGTGATTCTCGTGAGATTTGTTGGGGCGCCACCTCTCAAACTTGCATTGCTGGTTTTGCCAGCGCCGTCATCGAAACAATTTCGAAGCTGTTATATTAAGGTACACATCTTGCATAGTGTGCCTTTAAGCCTTGTACAATATGATACTCCAATGAATGGAATAGGCACAGCATGATCACAAATCAAACAACACGTAATTACCATCTCCGTCTCTCAGCAACCAAACCAGCTCTAAATAGCCTAAAATCAATTAAGATTCATACACATTAATTACTACTTCATATGTCCAGTCAAACGTTTTAAACTATGATGTGATAAACTACATGATATATTTATTTGTCTCACTATATCTTTGAAGCTGAACCTCGTTGTCCCCGTGCGTATTTGGCGCTGTAGAGTTATTTTTTCCTCTGCAACTTTGCTGGCTGCGCGTCATCTCATTTTATTACGACTCTCAACTGTGTGGTTACAAAGTATATTGCAATGGCATCGAACACAGCTCAGACAATCTTAATCAAGAACTGGAAGTGTCCGTTTTATAACGCGTTTTGACACTTTTTTTCTTGCTATAGCATTATAAAAAATAGCATTATGCTCTATTTTTACAAAACCAATAAAGTTGATCACTTTGAACATTGAAAAAAAAAAATCCCCTGGGAGAAACTGTCCTGCCTTCTAAGTAAAAGAGCCAATCGCTGATTGGTAAAGAGTCATTGCGTCACTGCATAGATCTCTTAGAAGCTCCGGTTCCCATAGGAACCTGGGGGTGCTTCTCAATATCCCTCCTCGTCGTCTCGCTCCTCCGTCCTCCATCCTATGACCCGGAAACCGATCGAGCTCAGCCATCTTTAAGGACATCTCAATTCTCTAATTGCACCGCGAGGAGGCGAGGATCAAGGAGTGAGGAGGCTTCCAGAGAAGTCATGAGCGAGGATACACAGGTGCATCCTATGCGGAAATGTTTTCAAAAACGTGAATCTGTGAAAACGCTGACGGTGTGCACATGCGTATTACGTGTTTAATCTATAGGTATGTGCATTTGAATGTGTGCATGCGAGTAGTCTTTCTTTACATATTGACCTCACCAAAATACTTGTCTGGCCTGCATAATACAAAAATTAATAAAGGCCTTCTGGAACAAAACGTTGAGTTTGTATAAGAAAGATATTCATATTTAAAACTTTATAAAGTAAAATAACTAGCTTCCGGCCTAACGAATATATGGATTCGACTAAAACCTAAAGTGCAACTTATGTAAGTAATTTGACGTACTGCTGATATTTACGCTACGCCAGGATGCACTACGCTGCTCCAACGCTATCTCACGACCAATTCGTACGAATTCGTACGAATGATAAAAAGTTGGCTAATTCGTACTAATTCGTACGACCTCACTCGTACGAATTTGTACGATTTGTCTAAACCCACGTGATGGGTAGGTTTAGGGGCAGGGTCAGGGGTAGGTCATTCGTATGAATTCATACGAATTGGCCAATTCGTAAAATATGTACGATTTTGCAAAAATCGTACTAATTCGTACGAGTCAGGTCGTATGAATTCGTACGAATAAGCCACCTCGTAGAATTTGTACGTTTTCCCGTGAGATCGGGCTCGCTACTTCTGACGTCATGAGTTGCGTTTTAGGTGTAAGTAGACTGCGTATGGCCAGAAGCTAGAATTTTACTTTGTAAATAGGAATATATTTCTTACACAAACTTATCGCTTTGCTTCAGAAGGCCTTTATTAATTATTTTTTTATCATTAATAATTTATTGAAATGTACAATAGACTTCTATGAAATATATTTCATCTTTTAGAAAAAACATTTTTCTTTTTATTATTTAAAACAAATATATTATCCAAAACGGTGGTAATCAAATAAAAGTTTAACAATATTTTTATCCTTTTATTTTTTGGCAAAGTGCTGCAAAACAGATTTACTCAATTAAACCATGAACAAAAAAATATATATATATTCCATATATAATGTTTAAATAAATTGTATTATTATTGTTGTTGTTAATATTATTATGAGAAGTACATTATATTGTAGGCCCACAATCATTTCTTCTAACGTTAGTTAAACCAAACTTTAGTTTTTTCTCAAATAAAATTATGAAAATGCTCACTAGGCGTTCTCTCAGAGCAGCTCTGGAGATGTTCATGTTTTCATGTCCTCATATTGTTTGTGAGATGCTGAAAACACCATGAGCGCGTCGCGTACTTGAGTATGTAGTAGACGTGCCAGGTCAATGTCAGATTAAAGCCACAGATGAGAATCTTGCGCGGACCTACTGGCGTGCGTCTGTGCAGCATCACGCAAAAATAAAGGTTTACAGTAACGGACACGACTGTTAATACGGTATTCGTAGTGACCCATGATAGATTTATTTCGTGTCTTTCCTAGAATGGGCAGTTTGTGACTTTGCGAGATAAACAACATAAAATAACACTGGTATTACAAAACATTCAGTGACACATACCAATCAAATACAGATGTGACACAAATAACACGTTTGAAAAAATATTAATGCACTTTAATTCGTTTAATTGTTATTTTAAATATCACAAAATTAGGCTATTTATTTAGGATTTTGTGTCACAATTACGTCAGTAGGCTATAGGTGTTCGATTAATCTGTCAGTCACTACTGGAGGTGTCGCAACACGGTGACATGTTCCGCGACTCGGTGTCAGTCAGGTGTCATGTCAGTGTCAGTGTGTCGCGATGTCAGTGACACATGCCACTATCCCCTGGCACATGCCAATGAAGACCGGATGTGCCACCGGATGTGCCGATACGCATAGTGACATGTGCCATTGGCTTCTGTGCGTCAGATGCCATGTCACTTAATGTTAAAACTGCTACTGGGATATGATTTAAAATGTAGCGAATTACAATACTTTAAACAAAACATACTTAAGTAAAAGTAAAATTACAGATTTTAAAAACTACTTAAAAAAGTAGAAATACACAAAAAAACGATTCAATTACAGTAACGCGAGTAAATGTAATTCGTTACTTTCCACCTCTGCAATAAACTTTATTAAAACTCATCAGTATATTTTTGGCCATCATTCGGATGGGGTCGTCAGCAGGCTTAAAGGAACACACTGAGTTTTTGGGACCTTATTCACCGTATCCCCCAGAGTTAGATCAGTCCATACGTACTCAAGATGGCGGCTGTGTCTCGTGTGACCTAGTTATTTGTACACGCTGTGACTATACAAATCACATCATGTAAATAGGACAATGTTGGCGTTATTTTGTCACTTATTGAGAGTAGTATGCTAGCTGGAGCCGTTTACCTCCAGTCTTTGTGCTAAGCTAGGCTAGCGGTGGGTGCGTCAGACAGAGTTACGGCACGCACGGATATGAGAAGGGTATGTATGGACTTATCTAACTCTGGGGGATACGGTGAATAAGATAAAGTCCTTTTATAATCCTTTTCCTTTTATAGAGGATAGCCTACAAGCAATGACACATTGGTTATAACCGTAGTTTAGCTGTAATTACAGCTAAACTAGGCTATACCTGTTCCATCTCCATACAGCATCTATTCTTTGGCTCTGTGGGCATTATTGTCTGACTCCGGGTCGAAATGAACACCGTTACTGAGAGTTTCTGTTTTGATATTATCATCATTCCGTGAGATGAGATTGTCCTGGCTCTGAGCGCAAGCTCGTGAGGCTCCGCCCGCTTTTTTTTGCAGCAGCAGCTCATTTGCATAAAGGGATCACACTAAAACTGCACGTTTTTGTGAGCCTCAAAAAGTGACAATTTAAACATGCTGTAAAAAATGGTCTGGTCTCTGTTGGTTATTTTGAGCTAAAACTTCACAAACACACTGGGGACATCAGAGACTTATTTTACATCTTGTGAAAAGGGGCATAAAACAAAGAAAAAAAAGAAATACTAGTCCCATACATACATCATTTCACAAGAGAGAAAATGGGTTGGAATCAAGGACAAAGAAATGGAGAAAGTATTGGTTTGAGTAGAGACATTTGTAACCAACAAAGGGCTATAACTCTAATATAATTAGCTCAAAGTGATCATATTCTCTGCTTATTTCTCCTGTGTTTTCAGGCTCTTCTCTGATCATCCCTCTGGCTCTTCCGGTTCTGATCACCGCTGGACTCTTATTACGGTTTCTCTGTAAGAAGCGTCAGTCTCGAGGTAAAACTCTTTAAATACTTTAGATGGAGAAACTCCATTTATTTTATTGCCTATTATTTTAATACTATAATAGTATTGTCCCTTGAGTAGATATACCAAAATATTAGGGGTGTCAACATTTATCGTTTCTATGATGCATCGCGATGCAGACGAGGACGATTCGGTACCCAGATAGCAACAAAGTCTGGGCCAAGTCTGGCTTAAAGGGGCATTTCACCCATTTGAACATTGTTTTTTATTTAAAGTGGGTCATATATGTAGTCGAAATGTAAAAGAAATTTTGAATTTGGTGCCTTTGTGACCGAGAAAAGACAAAAAATAACTTCAGGACGCATTTGTATGAAAGACAACAACTCCCACAATGCACCACATTGCACAGCTCCGCAAGCCACTCCCACTAATCTAGAAAGCGCATATCTGCCTATAAGAGAAATTACTCTTCCGTCTACAAGTCTAGCTACCACCAGAGCTTGAAATTCATTTCACATTCACACAAAATGTCTAGTTAGTTGGCGAACTCATTAGTGCATTACTCCTCGTTTGTATTTCTTTCGAAAAGGTGAATTATTGCATGGTACCTGGATGTTCAGTCAGAACATATGCGGTGCGAAACTAGGAAACTAGTTCACAACA